>NC_077229.1:170256995-170429495 GCF_027887165.1 Monodelphis domestica
GTTGGAGGAGGTTTATTCCCCAATTTGCAGATGGGGAAACTGAGGTATAGAAGAATCAAGTGATTTTGCTCAAGACTATTCTTGTAAACATTTATTTGTTTAGATTATTGTTTTTGGATATAAAATTTCAAGATAATAAGAATAATCACATATACTGGGAAGACTAAAAATGAATGAATACTCCAAGAATTTAAATTTATAGGATTTAATAACAGCAAAGTGAGAGAGAAAAGGAGTTCCCTCATCCAAATGAGCAGAGCAAAGAGCCAGAGACCCACAATTGCCCCACTGGAGCTAAAGCAAAACCCCCAAAGCCCCTGCAGCCTGGGTTTCAGCAAATTTATAAACAAACCCACGCAAGGGCATAACACAGGGACACAAGACAACGGGACCCCAGGAAGAGAAAAGAATGCTGGGAATTGAAGTCCCTCGGCCACAATATTTTTTTAAAACCCACAATACCAAAACATAGTTATTTAGAAAAAGAAAATGTTTTAAAAGTGAAATATGTTCCTTAGTGTAAATAAAATAAATGACACTGAAGGAAAAAAAAAGTCATGGAAGAGGAAGCTGACAATTAAAAAGCAGAAAAGCTCAAATGCTTTTTAAAATACCAGATAAGCTGGCATTCATATGGGGAGGGCACTCCTAACAAAACAGCCCCTCTGGGATTAACGATGGAATTTCATCTGGAAGGAGATTTTTCATGTGAATTATTTCTGGAATAAGAACTCTAGTAATTGGGATAGAAAATTCAACACTATAGCTGTGGGAAGTGGCTTTCTTTGCCATAGACCTTGAATGACGATGGAAATGCAGCTGCTATTCTGCCAGGGTTATGGGTAGAACCATGACTCTCCGAGCTATAGACAAACACTCAGCCCTGAAGAACATGGCAACTGAAATCCTGAGACCCTCTTCTAAAGGTAGGCTAATGTTTTATATCTGATACCCTTTAAAAATCCTAAATATACAAAAGATTTGTGTGTTATGTGTGTGGTGTTGTTGTTGAGTCATTTTCAGGCTGGTCCAGTTCTTTGGGACCCCCATTTAGGGTCTTCTTGGCAGAGATGCTGAAGTGGTGTGCCATTTTCTTTACCAGATCACTTTACAGATGAGGAAACTAAGGTAAAGAGGGGCAAGGGACTTATCCAGGATCACAGCTAGTAAGTAGGAGGCCAGATTTGAATTCAGGAAGATGAGTCTTCATGACTTTGAGCCCAGCACGCCATCCCTGGTGCCCCCTACCTCCGCACATATTCACATGCAAACAGAGGAGCGTACAATTTTCTATAGATTTGCTACATATAGAACCAGGGCCAATGCACAAACAGTACCCAATGGCTATAGGCAGCATCTTCAAATCATTGGAAAGTCTAGCAAAAGTTAACTAGATCCATCACTCTTCCAAAAAAGCACTTGTGTATAGTATGAGTGTATAGGTGTAGTTGAGAAAGTTTCATGAGTCTCTACAAATAGATGAGCATACAATAAGCATTTCGATGGATTTGCTACATATGGAGATATAATATATAATAATAATAATGATGATGGCTAGTATTTATATAGCACTTGAAGGTTGTAAAGTATTTTGCATATATTACCTCATTTAAGCCTCAACAACAGCCCTAGGAGGTAGTGTTCTTATTATCCCAATTTTATAGATGAGGGAATTGAAGCAAGCAGAGGATGAGTGACTTACCCAGAGTCACATAGCTAGTCAGTGTCTGAGGCTAGATTTGAACTCTTAAGTCCAAATCTCCATCCCCTGTGTCACTCATATTTTCTTTTTTGTGGTCTAATCACTTAAAAAAAACAACAACCATTCCCTCTGTTTTAGAATCAATACTAAGTATTGTTTCCAATACTAAGAACTTGGATATTTGAGTTAAGTGACTTGCCCAGGGTCACACAGCTAGAAAGTGTCTGAGGCTAGATTTGAACTCAAGTCAACTCTATCCACTATGTCACTCATATATATATATTTTAATTTGGTCAATTTCAAGCATTATTCCTTGGTTACAAAAATCATATCCTATTCCTCCCTCCCCTCCCCCTGCCCTTCCCACAACCGACACGCAATTCCACATGTGTCACTCATATTTTTTGATAGTCTATTAACTTTTAATTTTGTAAACTATTCCCTCTGTCCTAAAATCAATACTAAGTATTGGTTCCAAGGCAGAAGAGCGGTAAGGGTTAGGACACTGGAGTTACCTAGGGTTATACAGCTAGGAAGTGTCTGAGGCTAGATCTGAACCCAGGATTTCCCGCCTCTAGCCTTGGCTTTCAATTCACTGAGCCACCTAGCAACCCATCTTCTTTTATCTTACATATCTTTGATGATATTCCTTGCACTAGTTCTTTTTTTTTTTTTGTAGTTTCTAATTCTGTGCTATAGCTTACTGAAGACCACCATGTCCTGAGCAATATTAATTTTTAATTATTCATAGACTGCAACATTCTGAGCCTCACAGCAATACAACAACACTAGGAGACTATTAGTACTAAAACAATGGACCTTTGTTTCTGGGAGGATGTAAGTATTATTAAAGTGACTTTATAACTTCCAAAAGGCGATTCAGTCTGCTGGTCTCTAATTTAATTCTGGGTACAACTCTTCCCTTTGCAGTAGTTAGATATACAGATATACATATACCTATGAATGAGCTGTATAAATTGTTTATCTAATGGCATGTCATAATCTGGGCAACAGGCATTCTTCATCCATTTCTTTTGTTTTTTTATTGTGTAGATTTTAAGACCAAACTTTTGAGACTTCAATATTCCAGGACTCCAGGCAATCATAAGGTCAGACACAAATAGGAATTTCCGAAGGGTTCTGCCCTCTAAAGAGAATCTTTCCTCAACTTGGATTCTCTTAGATGAAAGAGACAGTACCTTTGGTGAGCATGCATCTCCCTATTCTGTTCCTCATTCAAGATGAATAATGAGTGAGCCACTAAACAAAGTTATTTCTGTTATGTCTTTCAAAGAATCTTGAATCATTTTACTGTGTGAATGAGAAACAACTTAGATGAAAAGAGTCTTCAGAGGTGACATTTTATTCTGCCAAATCAAATTCTTTTTTTGCTTATCAACAAACAAGCAAATTGGGATCTTGCTTTCTCTACATCTTTCAATTATTTGTGTGAGGGTAAAGATGGAGGCCACTGTGGAATATTGTGAAAGCTTGCCTACTAATACATTCATTCTGAATGCCCTTGATTCATGATTCTCTTAAAATACTAAGTAGATGAGATATTAGGGATATAGGTCAATAGTCTTTCCCCCAAGGCCTGGTGATTCAAAGTTATGAGAATTCCTTCGTTTTTTAAGGGGGAAAAATGGATTTTAAAATAGCCATCTGTGTGAGAAGCCCTTTGCCCTAGCCTCTACACTTAATTAAACCTCTCAATTGTGTTTTGTTTTCAACTCACTTTACTATAATTAAGCAGTTTTCTCCAAATTGATTGGATTTGGGTTTTTAAAATATTTTATTCTTGTCCAATTCCATGTAAAAACAAGCATATGATTTAAAAAATTTTGAGTTCCAAATCCTCTCTGTCCCTCCTTCCCTCACTGAAATGGCAAGCAGTTTAATATAGGCTATATATGTGAAGTCAAACAAAACATATTTCCATATTAGTCATGTTGTGAAAAAGAAACAGACAAAAAATACACAAAAAGTTAAAAATAGTATGCTTCGATCTGCTTTCAGACTCTATCAGTTCTTTCTCTGGAGATGAATAGCATTTTTTCATCATAAATCCTTTGGAATTTATTGAACAGATAAATTTTTTCAGATAAGAAACAAAAAAAGAACGACTGAGGCAAAGCAGTTTTTGTTAGGATTAGTTCTTGGAGTCAAGGATAAACTTGATCCATTCTTCTCTGATGCTTTGTGGAAGGGTGATGGCTCTAGTTAACCACCTTTGCTTTCCTTGGAGGAGGCTAGACCTTCCAATGATTTTAAGATGCTGACTGCAGTGATGTTGTACTATTTGTTCACTGGGCTTGGTTTTTCTGGAGTGTGGGAATAGAAAGTTGGCTATCTTCATAATGGATTTTCCATCTGTTCAAGGGAATGCATACTGTAATTGGTTCTGTGTTACAGCCAGTGAAGCAGGACAATGCGACAATGTGTCTGAGCAATAACAAAAGCTAATATGAAGGAAAAGGAATGAGCCCAGGTTCGAGTCAAGGTGTTTTTCTCCTGCTGGAAAATGAGCACCTGTGAGATGTTCACAAACAGTTCTGTCCTATAATCTTGTTTACTCAATACAGAAAGAAGGGTGTAAATCTACATTATCTGTGTTTCATGCAAGGGCATAATAATAATTAATTTAAGCAGAAGAAAAACAGTAAAGGGACAATTGCAACTGGGTAAGTGTCTCCTACCTGTTTCATTAAATATTGAATTGTTTCAAAAACATTGTCAAACCAGTAGCTAGTGGAGCAGTAGCCCTTGTGATGGTGTGCATGTTCTCTAACAACTATGCCTCCTTACACACAAAGGGAAAACAATCTGCTCATCATTTGTACATTGTTGTTGTTGTTCAGTGCTATCCCACTCTGTGTGACCCCTTTTGGGGCTTTCTTGGCAAAAATACTGGAGTGATTTGCCATTTCCTCTTCCAGTTCATTTTACAGATGAGGAAACTGAGCCAAACAGGGTTAAGTAACTCGCTCAGGGTCATATAACTAGCAAATGTCTAAG
Source organism: Monodelphis domestica (assembly GCF_027887165.1). Lineage (NCBI taxonomy): Eukaryota > Metazoa > Chordata > Mammalia > Didelphimorphia > Didelphidae > Monodelphis > Monodelphis domestica. Next base: position 170,261,716 of record NC_077229.1, read on the forward strand.
GTCACATTTGAACTCAGGTCTTCCTGACTCCAGACCTGGTGCTCTACCCACTGCATCTCCTAGCTGCCCCTACATTATTGCTCTGAATTGAACAAAAATGAGGCAGTTATAAACTTGCATTCAATTTAAGGGGCAGCATGGTAGTATAGACAGAACACCAGTCTTTATAGTAGGATAAGTGTTCGAATCCCACCTTTGACACTCAGTAGCATGGACAAGTCAATGAACCTCTGTAAACTACAGTTTAATAATCTGCAAAATGGGAATAATAATGCATGGACTGTTTATTTCATAGATTTGATAATAAGTAACTAGTATTTATCTAATGCCTTCTATGTATTGAGCACTCTGTTTAGCTCTTATCTCATTTGATCTTAACAATAATCTTGCCAAGTAAGTGCCATTATTATTATTATTATTCCCATTTTATAGTCAAGAAAACTGGGGCCAACAGAGGTTAAGTGGCTTGCTCACACAAGGTAAAATGCTGGATTTAAACTTGTCTTCCTAACTCCAAGCCCAGGACTCTATCCAGTGTATTATCTAACTGCCTCCATATATATGTGTATGACTCCAATGAGATAAAGCATGTAAAGTTCTTAAGAGTATTCTTTTTTAACTGAATTCATACCAAAATTCATAAAGCTGAAGTTTTAAAGTAATTGAATTTTCATCAACTGGATGGAGGAATCAGCAACTTTTTTTTCTAATTACAAAGTATGCTTGTACTTTGCCACTGTGATTTGATGCCCTTGTTCTCACCTTGTTTCTCTCCCACTTTTTCAACTACAACTCTTGCCTTTCCCCACCTCCACTGTTCCCCCTCCTTCAGTGACTTTAGAGGTGCCTGTGGGTCTGGAGAGACAGATGGTGAGCATAGATTGAAGCTTATTATGACATTGGTGCAAGAAGTACTACGGAAGGAACCGTCTAGGAGACATCAAGGGATGATCAAAAGAGGTGATTGGCTGTAATATGTTGGGTTCATGATGTTCAGTCATTTCCATTTCACTCTGTGTGACCCTGTTTGGGGTTTTCTTGGCAAAGATGCTAGAGTGGTTTGCCACTTCCTTTTCCAGTTCATTTTACAGATAAAAGAAACTGAGACAAGCAGGGTTAAGGGATTTGCTCAGGGTGATACTTCTAGTAGGGAATATGTTGGGAGGGCATCTAATGAGCTGAGTGCAGTGGTGTTACCCACATTGGAAGGAAATGTGATATTATGGAAAGAGCACTGAATGTGGAATCAGAGGACTTGAATTCAAATAACAACAACAATAATAGTTAGAATTTATATAGTGCCTTACGGTTTGTAGAGTACTTTATAAAAAATTCTCTCATTTTACCTTTTAAAAAAGCAACAATAATAATTTTTATCATGACTAATGTAGAAATACAGTATACTATAATATAGAAAGAACTGGACTTGGAGTCAGGATGACCTTTTAAATTCAAATTCTGCCTCAAATCCATTCTGAGTGTGTGACCCTGACCAAGTCACCTAATTTCTCTGAGCCTCAATTTTATTCATCTTTAAATGAAAGAGTTGGACTTTAGGACCTCTAATATCCCTTCTAACTCTAAATCTACGATCCTGTGAAATGATTAGCAAACATGAACATTTCAGCAGGAAAAGAAGAAAAAAATAGATCGTATATGAAACAATGAATTTTTGTTACATGCTGTTGTATTCATTTTAAAGTACATATTAAACTTGACACAGTAGTGGTAGGATGTAGACCTACGACAATCAGCTAGAGCACAACTCTTATTTTGGTCTCTCATTTTATTTTTACAATAATTTTGAGAAGTAGATGTCATTATTACCCCCATTTAACTGTTAAGAAAACTGAAACAAAGATTAAGTCACTTGCTTAGGGTCATACAGCTAAGTATCTGAGTCTAATTTGAACTCAGGTCTTCTGGTCTACATTTCTGAAGTCCTAAATCTATTAAACTATGACTTAAACAGCTAAATGGTGCAGTGGGTAGTGCTGGGCTTAGAGTCAAGAAGATTCATTTTCCTGAATTCAAAGAACCTCAGACACTTATAAGCTGTGTGTCTGTAGGCAAGTCACTTAGTCCTGGTTGCCTTAATTTCCTCATCTATAAAATGGACTAGGAAATGAAGTGACTAACCACTCCATTATCTTTGTCAAGAAAACTGTGAATAGGATTCAGAAGAATCAGACACAACTGAAACAATTGAACAACAACATGACTTATCAAAAAACCCCTGGTATATTGGGTTGAGTGCATATGTAGGAGCTGTTGGAGTCTTCCACTCTTTGGGGGACATTGTGAAGATGGGATTGACTCTCCCCTGCCCAATTTTAAATTTAATCAGCAGAAAGGTATACACCCACTTATCCTTAAGTGGGGGAGGTCTGTGACCCATGTGTGTGAAAGTAGGTGATGAATTAGAACCCACTGACTGTCCCCTGGGCAGTCCTAAGAAAATTCACAGACTATAATTGGTCCACAAAAAAGTAGAGGAAGGCACAAGAAGTGACATCAAGAAGCGTCTTTAAAAGAAGTTACAACTTCCTGTGAGGGACTTCTTCATTCTCAGAGTTCGAGTTGGAGGCTGATGAAGAATTTGCTTCCTGGACCTGAGACCTTGGACTTGGTGAGACTGTTCTTCAATCTCTCCCTTTCCTGGATTTTCTGCAGGGACTACCCTTAGGAGAGACCTCCCCTCTTAGGAGAGGCTTCATAGCTGAAACCCTTGCTTTATTCATCACCAGGCCCTTGGTGACCACACTCATATATTCAGTCCAACCATAATTTTACCCTCTACAGCATCCTCTAGGAAAACTAATAGGAAGAATGACACAGGTAGGATCTACACTGTTGGAGGGAGTACCCAACCTCAGCCAGCTCTTAGAGTCATTGAAAACAGGTGCTTGTGTCCAGTCCTTCTTTGCCTAATGAGAATAGGTTGATGAGGAGCCCTGAGGGACTAATTACACTGTAAAAAACAAACAAACAAACAAACAAACAAAAACCTCCTGGAGCCCTGCTGGTTTGGCCACCTCTTGCCTCTTGCACCAAACCACAAAGCAACCTGTTAAATAGCTGTGCACACACACACACACACACACACACACACACACACATGATTATAACAGTGAATAGTGGGCAGCAAGTAAAGAACGCTGCTGGCCAGGGGATGGGCTCTTCAAAGTGTCTTTGTGTTGTTGTTGGTATTACGGTTGTTTTGATTTTCTCAGTTGGTCAGCTTCTGTGAATTCATCTGCTACATACCTCATTCTCAAGAAAATGTTCTCATTCTCTACTTAACTTCATCTGCTAAGTTACTTAGTTGAGAATTCACTGATATCATTTACCCCATCTTCTCCTCCCTCTCTCCCGACACCAGAGCCAAAAACAACAATTTCCGTTTTTACTGGCCAGGAAAATCAGCAGAAAAAAACCGAATTAGTCAAGTTGTTGGGAAAAACAGCTGTCAAAGTATATGGTCTCATTCTCTAGAACTAGGCAGGGGGAGTGATTCCACACCCCACCCTAACCTGCTGCTAACACTCTCTGGCAGAGGTTGTAATAAAAGTATAGGAAAAAATGCCAGCAGGGAATGCGGGGTGGGAAAGATGATAAACTTGGTCTTGACTTTTCTTGACCTTTCTTAGGGAATTCATTGTTCTTAAAAGCCTCATGGCCTCCAAGGCTTCTCTGGAAGCAATGCTTCCAGCAGCTTTTCCTTGTGTATTGAGAACTTGTGATGTGGCGACAATTATTCTATTGCCTCCTAAGACAGAGCTGTAACCAGGGTAAAGGGTGATTAGGGGCTGGCAAGGATGCTGCTGTTTAGAGGGTATTGACATCATTGTGCCAGGGCATGGCTGGCAGCTGCCCTCTCACCCCTCCCCTTCCCAATAACAGTCTGTCCTTTAGATTGAAAGTGTGCATTTCCTCCCCCTGGTGGTCACACCCCAGATGAGCTTGCTCAGTCTTCCCCCCCCCCCCCCCCCAATTATGTCTAACTCTGGCCCCAAGTTAAGGGGATTTTTTGGTCAAAGATAATGGAGTAGTTTGCCATTTCCTTCTCCAGATCATTTTACAGATGAAGAAACTGAGGCAAATAAGTGATTTGCCCAGGGTTATACAGCTAGTATCTAAAACCAGATTTGGATTCAGGAAGATGAGGCTTCCTAATGCCAGGTCCAGCACTCTATCCTGTGTCACCTAGCTGTCCCAGTTCATTCTCTCCACATATATTACCCAATTTCCTCAAAAAACTCATAGTTATGGCTCTATTGTTGTATGAAACTTTTCAACTGCCATAGAAATAGAGAAAAATACTTTCCTACAAAATCTAGTCTTTCTAGCTCAGATCTTTAGTTTTAGCTTTACATTATTTCAATAGGGCAATAGTTTAAAATACTTGGACACATTTCCTCCCTCTAATCTTACTTCTGCATAGACAATTACTTTGAGGTCTAGCAATTTTTATTCATTCATTCAACAATTACAGAGAATTCTGTATATGCAAGGCAGTGTTATAGCTCTATGATTATAACTCATAGGTTCTCAGTCTTTTGTGCAATCAAAATTTACTAAATGCTTTTTCAAAGCTGTATCAGGAGCAGGGGCATCAGAGCTCTTTCCTATGGGGAAAAAAAGCGTCAGAAGATGATTATAGCACCATTTGGGAGTGAGCTTCTCTTCCCCTCTCATTTCCTCCCTTGAATAGGGACACCCTAAGCAAGAACTCAACCTAAGGACTACTTTCTCTTCATGGGGCATTCTTCCTCCTCTCTGTGACTGAAAAGTTTATAGGACACAGATAACTCTATCCTCCTGTAAAGTTTATACCATACAGATAGCTTTATTCCCATATACTATGATTAGAATCTCCATCTTTTTATAGAATCTTTCTAGAATGTGCCAGATGGTTTCTTTTGGTTCTTTTATATGTTGCAGATACCAGTGCAGCCCCAAGGCTGATAGATCCTTTTCTTTGGCTATGTAATTAGACTACCTCTTTTTCCACTCTTGATGATATCTTTTAGGCTCTCTTGCATACAAGACTTCATTGCCCATTTATTACAGCCTACTTACACCCAGATAAATGATGTAGTGGATAGAGCACTGGGCTTAGAATCAGAAAGGTTCATCTTCCTGAGTTAAAATCTCAGCCTCAGCCACTTAACTAACTGTGTGGCCTTTAGCAAGTCATTTACTACAGATCTATCATCTGTAAAGTGAGCTGGAAAAGGAAATGGCAAACCACTCTAGTATTCTTTGCCAAGTTAGGGAGAGTCAATAGGACTGAAAAAACAACTGTTGTGAACAACAACAAACACACCCACAGTTCTTTGTATCACCTGAAGTTTTTATTCTTCTTAGATCCTGGTGTTCCATAATTCAAAGTCCAATAGTCATCACTAGGGAAATTCTGAGGCTTATAAGAAGGGGTTTTGTAGCAGCCAACAATTTAGGATGACCATATGGATGACTGTTAAGAAACAGAATATATACTTACCTGTAAGTACATTTTCAGGTGCAGGAGCTGTTCACTTCTGATCCCCAATCTGACTGGTTTACCTAGGGTGAAACATTTACAGAGAACCCTCCTGAGATGAGGGATGATAGGTATGTGAAAACCCTTGCCAGGAACAGATCTCCCTCTAGTGGTCATTAATTCAATATCCTAGAATGTGATCAGACCTCTAATCAGACCTCTAACAGATTCCTTTTAAGTTCAAGACAGGGAGTTTGGAAAGACACTGAATTCTGATTCTTTTGCTATATCTGCTTTCTGAAGAGGGAGAGCCATTTCATTTGGGTAGATGCTAGAAGGCTAAAGATGCCACTGCTATTCTGAATCATGACTCTCCTCTCTGTGGTACTTGACCTGGTACCAAAATCTTTGCATCATTTTTGTTTGCTTTGTTTTTAGGGATTGAGTAGAAATGGTCCCAGTGGGACCTTGTTTAACAGAAAAAAGAAAGACCTCCAGACCCTAATAAATAGTGATTGTGATTGTAGCAAACCTAGCCAAGAGAAGAAGGTTACTTTAGACAATGTTTCCTTTTCCTGCACTTTGTCTTCTGTTTATGGCAGAGCTTCACTTTTTAGAATAATATTTTATTTTTTCCCAATTATACATACAAACAATTTTTAACATTTATGTTTTAAAATTTTGAGTTGCAAATTCTCTTTCTCCCACCCTTCCTGACCCTGAGATATTAAGCAATCTGATATAGGTTATACATGTGAAATCATATAAAACATATTCACATGTTAGTCATTTTGTGGAAAAAACTCAAACAAAAAATGAAGAAATAAAGTGAAACATAGTATGATTTGATCTGCATTTATATTCCATCAGTTCTTTCTCTAGAGGTGGAAAGCATTTTTCATCATGAGTCCTTTGGGATTGTCTTAGATCACTGTATTGCTGAGAATAGCTTAGCCATTCAGTTGATCATCAAACAATACTTCTGTTACTGTGTAAAGTGTTCTGGTTCTGTTCACTTCACTCTGCATTAGTTCATGTAAGTCTTTCCAGGTTTTTCTGAAATCTTCCTGCTTGTTATTTCTTATAGCACAATAATATTCCATTGTTATCATACACCACAAAACTTGTTCAGCCACTCCCTAATTGATGGGCATTAACAAAAAAAAAATGACTACATTCAAGGGGATCTAGGTAGCACAGCAGACTTGGAGTTGGGACAATCAGGGTTCAAATATGGCCTCAGATACTTCCTAGTGTCATGTGTGATCCAGAGCAAGTCATTTAACTGTGATTGCCTAGTGCTTGCCATTCCTTAGAACTGATACAAGGAAGGAAGGAAGGAAGGAAGGAAGGAAGGAAGGAAGGAAGGAAGGAAGGAAGGAAGGAAGGAAGGAAGGAAGGAAGGAAGAAAGGAAGGAAGAAAGGAAGGAAAGAAGGAAGGAAAGAAGGAAAATTGTCTCTATTTTGCTCATGTTTAGAGCCGAACCAGACACAGGACTGTCATCAGTACAAAATGGAACCAGCCATGGGTAACGACTGATTAGACTGACGAAATTTATTGAGCTACTGTTATATTAAGCTCTGTATGTAAGCACAATACAACTAGTTTCAGTTTTTATGCTTCTTACAAATGAGTAAAATAAGATGAGTAGGTAGTATAGAACTTTCTCTTTACAAAAAAGTTTTATGAATAGTTGCTAATCCTCATGCTTCCTCTAATGTCTATCAAACTCTTAGTATCTGTTTTTTAAGAACATTAAATTAAAAAATTAAATAAAAAAACACAGTGAAGCATTATTATACTCAGGCTCTCCATTTTCAATAGTCCAAATTCAGCATATATTAAGTGTTTATTATGTTCAAGGATGCTAAGGGCTGGGAGTGATAATAACTAGCATTTATATAGAATTGTAAGGTTTATTAAAAGAGCTTTACAGATATTAGCTCATTTAATCCTGACAACATCCCTGGGAGGCGGGTGCTTTTATCACCCCCATTTTTCAGATGAGAAAACTGAGGCAAGTAGAAGTTAAGTGACTTGCCCAGAATGTCATAGCTAGAAAGTTTCTGAGGTAAGATTTGGTCTTCCTGACTCCAACATTCTATTTACCTTACCACTTAGCTTTAAGAGAAGAGTGAAAACAAGGGAGAAAACTGGGGATGAGGAGAGAAAAGTTCCTACCCTCAAGGAGTTTACATTCCAATAAAGGGAAAATAATATGTACACAGGTAAATAAATACAAAGTAGATCTAAAAACCTGGGGCAGCTAGATGCTGTGGATACAGAGCTTGGCTTGGAGTTGGGAAGACCTGAATTCAAATCCAACCTCGGATACTTACTAGCTGATTGATACTGGAAAAGTCACTTAACCCTGTTTGTCTCAGTTTCTTCATTTATAAAATGAGCTGGAGAAGGAAATGGCAAACAAGTGGAGTATCTTTGCCAAGAAAACCAAATGGGGACAAGAGTTAGACATGACTGAACAATTCAAAACACAATTACTATATTCAGGAAGGAACATGAAAATTGCAACAACTGTTGACATAACTGTAACTCACAGAATATAGATATATAAGTACAAAGTCTTAGTGTAGTTTTAAGCTTTACTAGCTTATGATTTAATAGAAGCTTATATTTAAAGAGCTAATTATTTTATTTAATTATTTTAAGCTTTAGTAGCTTAAAATGACACTAGGGCTTTGGGGACACTGTGTATATATGTAAATATGCTTTTATATTCATCACAAATATATTCACACATCACTTTCCAAAGGTTTTAACTGGGATCTGTGAAATTTGTTTTTTAAAATGTTTTGATTACTTTTTTTTCACTAGAATTGACTTCTCTTGTCAAATCTTCTCCAATTGGGAGTTTGCCAGAAATTTTAAGATCCTCCTTCTCCCTTCCACTTCAGCAGTTGCTTAATAAATGTTTGCTAAATTTGTTTGACTTGAATGATGTCCTTGTTGTCAATATACATTTATTGTTCAAGACCCTTTTTTAGGGGTTGATGACACAGAGCTATGGCCCCTGTCCTCAGGGAGTTTATAATTGAATTTGGGAGAGAGGACATATATATGAAAAAAACCCCATAATAATGCAAAGCAGCAGATAACTCCTTTGAACCATAAATTACTTTAGAAATTCAAAGACTAGAGAGCTCCGAGGGGGATGTGAAAAGGATGAGATTTGACCTGGTAAACTACCTTCATTAAAACCATTGTAGATCATGAGGATTATTTTGTCTTAAAGAACAGATTTTTCTCTGAGACTTATTTTTAGGAGCTTAAAAGTCATCTAATCCAATCTCTTCATTTTACAGATGAGGAAACTGAGGCCAGAGACGTTTAAATGATTTGCCCTAGGTTACTTAGGTAGTCAGTGGCAGAGTAACTTCTACATAGAGGGAATCTCCCTATAGGAATGAAATCTCCAGATCAGACCACTGTTCCCTTTCCATCCTGCCCTTCTTTTCCTTCTCCCCCTAAACTATCTTCAACCCCTAGCACAAAGCTTTGCAGGAAGTATTTAATAATTTTAAGGAATCATTTTGTTTACTTTGGGACTTTCAATAATAACTAATATGATCAATTGCTCTAATTATTATTTGTTGGACGAGGGTTTTAATTTAATTCAATAAATAAAAAATAAATTTAATTTTAATAATAATTATTAAGGGTTGGACAAGACTCAGCACTTGGCGGTAGTAAACTTTTAATAAATGCTAGAGGGGCAGATAGGTGGCTTAGTGGAGAGAGAGCCCGGCCTCAGGCACTTCCTAGCTGTGTGACTCTGGGCAAGTCACTTAACCCCAATTGCCCAACCCTTAACCACTCTTCTGCCTTGGAACCCATATCGATTTTAAAACAGAATATAAGGGATTAAAAATAACAGCAACAACAGAAGACAGCAAACGATCACCACCATCAGCAACAACAATGCCGCCCCCCCCCAACAACAACAACAACAACAACAACAACCAAACAAAAACTGCTAGTGAATTACCCTCCTTCCCCAGGCGGGCCTGCGTTTAGGCGTGGTGAGGGTGGGATTTAAGAGAGAACTCCGGAGGCCGGTGTAATGAGAGCCGCCGGCCTCTAGGGGACGGCCGACTCCGTAGCCGACCACAACGCTACGGGCAATGCTTCCCCTCCCCTCGTCCCTGAGCGCAGTGCTGCCGGCGCCTGCGCACTCAGCCTCTTTCCGCTCCTGCCTGCCTGCTTGCCTCCCTCCTCCGCCTGTCAGTCGCTGTGCAGCCGCCGCTGAGAGATGGGCCTGGCTCGAGGAAGCGGGGACGCTGCTGCCGCTGCTCGGTGGAGTTAAAGGTACCAGCCAGGTCCGGGCCCGGGATCGTGGGCTCCACCTTTTCCTCTCCCGTGGGAGCGGGATCACCTGGCCGAGAGCACGGAGGGGGCGCGATGGCCGCCTTGGCTCAGCCCTTCATTCTCTCCTGGGTCTGTCCGTCAGTCCGTGTGTGTCCCCCACCCCCACTCCCCAGTATGGCCACCGCCCCGCCTGGGCTCGGCCCCAAGTGATCTCTGTGGTGGGTGTCGAGAACATCCTCACCTCGGCCCTCCCTTCCCTACGCCCCTGGGCTTGGGGGATGGAGGGTGCCTAGTTTGGGGTGTCGGCCTCGGATTATGAGGATTTCTCTGAGGGGGGGGACCCTGTCCCCCTCCTCCCAGGCTACGACTCCTACCTCCACTCTCTCCACCCTCACCTCCCCTAGGAGATGGGAGCATCTCTAATTAACTGCAGAGTGGGAAGGAGGTAAAGCCCAGCTTTGCCAGAGTAAGATACGAGTGATCTTTGAAATAACAGTGTAGATAGGGTGAATGAATAAATTCTGAAATAGCTGCAAGTCTAGAAATAAATGACAATTGTGGAGATTTTCATGGGAAATATGGCATGGAAAAGGAAACTCGTGGGTCAGTGTGCGGTTTTCCCCCCTTAAAGTAGTTTCCTTAGACTTTCCAGTTATAGAAGCAGTTATAGGAGATTCAATAACTTCCCAGAATAGGAGGCATGTGTATGGTTTTGTTTTTGCTGAAAAACAGGTAATTTCCTCCCTATTATACATGTGCTGAATAAATGCTGACTGACAGATGAACAGGCAGTAAATACAACTAACTTTTCAACTAAAAGAGAAAAGTGCCATTATAGAGGTAACAATTGTTTGGAGCCTTAAAGTTTGCAGAACTACCATCCTGTTATTTTTTGTCTCACAATAAACTCCTGGAAGAAGTAATAACTTTCTGATCCTGCCACTCACTGACTAACCCCTTATAATCTTTCTGTTTTCTACCAATTTCCTGAAGTTCTTCTCTCAAAGTTACCAAGTCTTAATTCCTAAATCTAGTGACCTTCCTTTTCTCAGTACTCATCCTCCTTGACCTTTCTGTCATAACTCTTTTATCACTCCCTCCTTATGTAACTGTCTTCTAGAATATTATTCTTTCCTTCTTCTCTTACCTTTATAATTGTTCATTTTCATTTTCTTTTGAATTATTTCCCATCACACATCTCTCAAGAATACCTATCTCTAAAGTTATGTCCTGTAACCTTCTCTACATTTTCTCCCATAATAATGTCAAAACTCCCATGTGTTCAAGTATCATCTCTGTTCTGTAACTTCAAAAACAAACCAATCACCCCAGCTCCATCTTTTCATCATTATCCTAATCTATCAACATTCCAGACTTTGTTGTTGTTTAGTCTTGTCCCACCTTCATGACCTCATTTGGGGTTTTCTTGGCAAAAATACTGGAGTATTTTGCCATTTCCTTCTCTAGCTCATTTTACAGATGAGAAAACTGAGGCAAACAGGGTTAAGTGACTTACCCAGGGTCATAGAGCTAATAAGCAAATGAGGCTGGGGCACCTAGATGGCTCATTGGATAGAGAACCAGGCCTAGAAATGGGAGGTCTGGGTTCAAAAGTGACCTCAGATACTTAATAGCTGTGTGACCCTTGGCAAGTCACTTAACCTCAACTGCCTAGCCCTTACCCATTCTTCTACTATGCAACTGATAATTAGTATCATTCCAAGATAGAAATTAAGGTTGTTTTTTTTTTTAAAGTGTCTGAGAGAGTATTTGGAGTTAGGTCTTCCTGACTACAGGCCTGGTACTCTTATTCCACTGTATTCCCTCACTACCTTATTCCAAGGTTGGCCCTTTCTCCTTCAGACTTAACTGTTTATGCTCAGACTATCTTATTCTCCTCTTAATCACACAGGTTTAAAGTCCAGAGCCATTTATTCTTCACTTCCTTTCCTCCCACATCTAGTTTGTTGAAAAGTCCTAGTGATTTAGACTTCACAATCTCACCATTCCTTCTCCTGTCCATTCATATGGCCTTTACCCAAGTTCAGGCCCTCATCTCATCTTTTCTGGTCTATTGTAACAGCCTTCTAACTGGTCTCTCCACCTCTAAACTTTTTCTGATCGATTCTCCACACAACTGCCAAAATTTCCCCAAGGCACAGCTCTGACCATATTACGCCCCTGTTAAAAAACCATAAGTAACTTCCTTTTACTTCAAGACTAAAATGTGAACTACAAAGTTTAGCCTTTCATTATCTCTTCAGTCTAGTTCCAACCTACTTTTAAGCCTCGTTATTACTCTGTGTTCTAGCCAAACTGTGCTGTGCTGCTTTGTTTTCCTAACTTAGTGTTCCACTCCCACATCCATTTATTCACAGATGTTTCTCATGCATCAAATATGCTTCCTTCTCATCTGTATCTTGAACTTTAGGAATCCAACTCTTTCTTCAAACCTCAGTTCAGGTGCTATCTCCATGAAGCTGTCCTTGCCCTCTCTTAGATGTTAGTATTGTTGTTGTTCAATTTTAATTGTCCCTTCATCACCTTGGACCATACTGTCTGTCCATGGGGTTTTCTTGATAAAGATATGGTAGTAGTTTGCCATTTCTTTCTCCAGTGGAATAAGGCTAAGAGTAGTTAAGTGACTTGTCCTGTCACAAAGCTAGTAAGTTTTTGAGGTCAGATTTTAACATGGTCTTCCTGATTCCAGATCCAATCTTCTGTCTTCTTAGCCATCTAGCTGCCTCCTAGTTGTTGGTATATTCTTCCTCAAATTACTGTTTATCAATTAGACTTTATGTACACAAAACAAAACTGTTTAAAAATATTTTTATCCCCAGAACCTGGCATAGTGCTCTGGATATAAGTGCTTAATCTCTGTATATTGAATTGAAATCCTTACACTTTGCCAATTGAAGATAGCCTTTTCCTTTAAATTCTTCAGATAGTAAAAATAAGAACCCTTTCATCTATGAGATAAAGTAATGAGTTGCCACCTTAATGACCTTTTAGATAATCACCCATGTCCTTTCTGGCTCCAAAATTTGATGATTCTATTTTGTAAATAGTTTGACAACAATGCAGATATTTCCCTAAGTAAATGATTTTCATTTTCAACATTGATTACTTTAACAATTTCACTTTGCTTGTTGTGTTACTGATTACCTAAAATAAAAGAATTGTGACAGTTCCAAATTTTGGTATTTACTTGAGTGCTTTAGTGCGTTGGTCTCATTTCCTTGACCTCAGTGTGAAAAAGGATTACTTATTTATCTGAATGATTTACCATAAATTAAAGTTCCAAGTTTGTAAAGGTACTCTGATTTTTTAATATATAAATTATTCCTCATTCCTGACTCTGCAAGGCAGCCTTCCCATCTAATATATTGTCACACAAAATTTCTTAGATAAAGTTTTGTACTTTTAACAGTCCCTATAACTCTTCAGCCTAGATCCGTGTTGGTGAACCTATGGCACATGTGCTGGAACATGTTGGAGGGGGCTGCTCCCTTCCCCTTCTTCACTCACACCTGAGGACATTTTTCACATCACCAATCCCTCTGTCCAGCAGCCCAATGGGAACACTTCCTCTCTCCCCTGGCAGGGGTAAGGCAGAAGCTCACATGCAGCATGAGGGTTGCAGTTTGGGCACTCAGTCTCCAAAAAGTTCACCATCACTGACCTCAACTTTAACCTTCAATCCTTGTGACATAGAAGTATCTTAAACTTTGGCTGAGTTGCCCATCTATTACAAATTTTAAAATCATACCCTGCTAGTCTAGTTATAAATGACAATTATGTAGATTTTTATGAAATTTCTGGAGTGGTAAAGGGAACTTGTAGATCACTGTGCCTTTTTTAAAGAGTGGTTTCAGTTAGAAGAGCAGTTCAATAACTTCCCAGGAAGGGAAGCTTGCATGTGATTTTTGCTGAAAAACAGGTAATTTCCTTGTTCTGCCACGAATAGGGATATTTTTGTCTCAATTGCATCAGGAACTTAAATTCTGATCTACCTATTTATACTTCCACACTTTAATGATATATTTAAGTGTAGATATGTTTAAACATTCAAAGGGTACAGATTACAACCTTTCCTGTCTACTTCAATTCATATGCCATCCTCTGAATATTTCCTAGTGCTATTAATTTTGGAAATGAGCTTAAAGAACAGGATAATGGAAGGTGTGGCAATGAAAGTGTACCTGACCCATTTAGGAATCTTGAACCCTATCATTTACTAGCTGTGTCACTCTGTATGAGTTCCTGATCTTTTCTGGACCTGAATTTCTTATGTCTGAATTATGGGATTGAATTAGAACAATGTTTCCCAAACTAATTTTCTTGGAACACTTTTGCTCCTAAAATAACTTGATAGATCCACAAATACTGGTATGACATTTCTTTATATAATCCTAACCCCATCATTCTATCTCTCCCTCTACTTTTACTCTCTTTATTTACCCTTTTGCAATTTCAGTAACTCCACCTTTTAGCACTTCCTTAGGCCATCTTTGACAGCAATAGGAAAGTTAATGGAAAGGTAATGGGTTTAGTTTGGGGCATATTGAGTTTATGATGTCTACAAGACATCCAGTATGAAATATTTAAAAAGAATTTGGAGATGGGAGATTGGAGGTCAGGAGAGAAGTTCAGGTTAGACAAATAGATCTGAGATTCATCTGCATAGATGATAATGAAATCATGGAAGCTGATGAATTCACCAAGCAAAATCGTATAGAGGGAAAGGAGAGAAAGGACAGAACTGTGACGGTATCCCAATGGAATCATACTACCTCTCTCATTCCACTGTTAGTGAACAAGACATGGATGAAGATTCACCAAAGGAAACAGACATGTGGGAGGAGAATCAGCAGAGAGCAATGTCATGAAAACTTAGAGATTAAAGAGTATTAAGGAGAAGAGAATATCACTTTCCAAACAATATCGTATAGTTAGCCTGTTCAGCTACACATTTCTACTCTCAAATCCCTCGTTCTCTTGCCTTTTTACCAGTCTATAGTCCTGAGTTACTTCTACCATCCTCCTCTTCTTCTCATACACACATGCTACTGAGAAGATCTGAAGGAAGTCACAGGACCTTGGTGACTGGAAATTTTATAAATTCCTGTTATCCAGTTTCAGCTTGAGTCCTCATTGTAGTAATAGTCAGTAGATAAAGCCCTGGACCTGGAGACCTGAGTACAAATCTAGCCTTAGACACTTATTGTGTGACCCTAGATAATTCATTTATTATTTGCCTCAATTTTCTCATCTGTAAAATGGAAGTAATAATAGGACCATCCTTCTAGTGTTGTTTTGAGAATAAAATGAGATAAAGTACTTTGCAAACTAAAGCTGTACATAAAATTGCTAGTAATTGTATTATTATTTTTTAAATTTCTCTAATTGATCCCTATCTTACTCTTCTCAGAAGCTTTTCAAAGTCTTCTGCCCTCAATCTTTTCACATCACCTATTGTTTCCCCTTTTATCAGAGGTACTTACTTCTTACTTAGAAGACTGAAGCTATTTACCATGAATTTCCTTTTTTCCCCTTTTCTTCATCTCAGAACCCTTTGAAGCCATATTTCTCTTTGCTGAAGCCTATCCCTCTACAGGTTCTCTTGATCTCATCCCCTCCCTACTGTTCTTTAGTAGATTGCAACCTTAATCATAAGCTCAGTTTATTCTTCAATTTCTTCCTGTCTACTGGTTCTTTCCCTGCTCTCTTTAAATATGCTCATTTTCTCTATACTTAGAAAACCTTTACTAGACCCTACTAATCTCCCAAGCTATCATCCTTTACTTCTCTTTTCTTTTCTTTGTCCTTCTTGACCCATCTCCATTTGATAATGTTCATAATACTCTCCTGCTAGATATTTTTTCCTAGGTAATTTTTCATGATATTACTTTCTTTTCTCTTCATTTACTTGTCTGACTTCATCTTCTCATTCCTTTTTGTCTCATCATCTGAAGATTGCACCCTCCCCAATTGTGGGTATTCCCTAAGGCTCTGCACTAGATCTTCTTTTCTCTAAACTATCTCTTTTTTGTTGACTTCATCAAGTTGTCTATTGAACATTTCAAACTGGTTGTCCCAGAGACAACTCAAAGTTCAACATGTCTAAAATGGAACAAAATTGCCCTTCTTCTAAACTCTTCCCTTTCCTTAGGCATTTTCTTGACTGTATAGTTGGTGGCTTCTCAGTGTTCTTTGGTAACTATGAGTTAAGTTTTTTTGAATCACCCCATGACCAATCCCACAGATGGAGATAGCATTTGGCATTTGAGTCTACAAAAAAAGATTGAAATACATTTAGAAGAATGGACTATAGATGATTTTCTGCTGCCATTTCCATTTCTTCACTGTTAAGGATTAGAAATCCAATTTCCCTGTTGAAGTATTAAACAACTCTTTAAAAAATTAAATACAAGGTAGGAAATACTAGGGCACTGGTGGGTTGGGGTGGTGGTGGGGGGTTAATCAAGAAAAAATTTGTCTTAAACCAACAATCCTGCTTGATATGCATTATAAAGGTAGAGAAGGATTCTCCAGGGTGGAAATAGGACAGGAGTACATTCCAGTCATTTGGAGCAGATAGAGAATATATTTCAGATAGTCAACCTGAGACTTCAGCTTCCTGTTCTCTGAATTAAACTGCAAGTTTCACTGACATCAAAATGTATTCAGTAACATGGAAAATAATGTCCTCTACTAATTTAATCTGCTTTCCCTTGTTACTCCCACCCTCTGCCCCTATTACTGACTACTGTTATAAGAGGTATCCATAAGGGAAGCATCAGCTACTCCTGACCATTTGTTACAATGGTGATTAGTCAATTCCCTAAAAGCTCCTATTCTTGAGTATGCAGTTCTATGCTAATTTCATATTAGTCCCATGCCATATACACAACAGTCCCATGGTCATCAGGGAGAAATAGGCTTCTCTTCTTTAGCCTGAATAGCCTGATAGAGGTAGAAATCAACAAATGTTTCATTATCAATTAACAGACTGAGCTCTATATGAGAAAGAAAAGCATTGTACATTATATCAGTATATCCCAATAAAGGTTTAGTAACCTCTTCATAGCTAGGCAAGAGTGCAGATAAATATATCTTCAACCTAAGTATATGATTTTTCTACTTAATCCCTCTTAAGAAAATATTTAAAGGTATCCCTAGGAGTGAGTGATATGGCAGGAACTATGGGGAAGAGATATGCATTTGAGAACTTTTCCCAGAGTTTTGGGCAGGAACTAGAGGGAGCAGTTTCATATAATTTCAGAGTGGAAGAAAACCTCAACATCCATCTAGTCCTCCTGCCCCCAAAAGAATTCTCACCAAAACATACATGATAAGAAGTTATGCAACCTTTGCATTTTTCAAGGTCCTTCTAGGACTTCCACTTTAGGAAGGGACCCAGGCAGGCTATCTTTCATTCCCCTCCTTGCTTTACTTCTAGAGTGAGCAGCTAGGTGGTGCATTAATAGATAGAAGCTATATATAAAACTAGGTCTAGAGTTAGGAAGATCTGAAGTCATATCCAGTCTTACTAGCTGTGTGATCCTTGGGCAAGTCGCCTAACCTTTCTTGGCCTCAGTTTCCTCAACTGTGAAATGGTAGTGATAACACCTACCTCCTAAGGTTATTGTGAGGATCAAATTGTAAAACATTTAGTGTAGTGCCTGGCACATAGTAGGCACTATATAAAATACTTATTCTTTTCTACTTCTCTCCATCAAGCCCCCCAAAACTTTATGTTTCCTTTCTTCCCCTTTTTATCTCCCTTTTGTGCCTTCTTATATAGAATATAAACTCCTTGAGGGCAAGGACTGCCTTTCTTTTTATTTGGATTGTCATGTCCAACCCTTAGTTCAGTTCTTGCTACTTGGTAAGCATTTTATAAATGCCCATTGCCTGCCTGATTTTAAAGTCTTTTTGGATCTCTGATAGGTTTTCTCCTACATGTCAAGCCTACATTTACAACTTGTATCCATTACTTCTAGTTCTGTCCTTTGATGCCAAAAAGAATAGACTTAAAGACAGTTAATTGTGTGTCCCTTGAGCTTTTTCTTCTCCAAGCCAAACATCCAATTCCTTCATCCAGTCCTTTATCTTACAAGTTGCCCTTTTCTGGACTTTTTCCATCTTATCAATGTCTTAAGTATTAAAATATGACACTCAGAAGTGAGCATAGCACATCTTACCGTGGTATTATGTTCAATTCTGGGAAACACATTTTAGGAAGGTAATTTTAGGGCAACCAGGATAGTGAAGCCTATTGCTCATCATAAGCAGGAACTTAAACAGAAGAGCAAAACTCAGGGCTTTATAGAACTGGAAAAGAGCTTAGAGGTCATATCATCCAAACCCCTCATTTTATAGATGAAGAACTAAGTTTGAGAGGTTATATGACTTCTCTAAAGTCATAAAAGTAGTAAATAGTAAAGCTGAGATTTGAAGTTCTCTGATTTCAAATCCAGTGCATTTTTTCACAGTAGGACTATTATGTTCATAGCCAGTGGAGTTAGTAAAACCACCATTCACTCCTGATTCTAATTAGTTTTGACAATGATTACTATATAACTTTGGAGGAATGTTTAATAAATTGACAATTTGAGAGAGAACTAAACATGGGGACAAGAACCCAAGTAGATACTCTAGTAGTTTCCCTTTCCTTTTCTCTTTCATAGTGAAAATATCATGGTATGAAAGGAGGGTAATTATTAGAAAAAATAAAGTTCAGAGTAACTATAGTGAAAGGTGGCTAATCTTTCAAAAACTTAACTGTCAGCCTAGTTAAATAAATTGCTTTAGTCAGCCTGAAGGAGCAACATGAAATTGCCCTCATGCAGAGTATGAAAAAATGAACAAATAATAATTTGCAATTATGTAGCACTTTAATATTCAATTTCAGCATCATTTGTTTTACTCTGTCTTCACAGATTTTCTTTGACATAGGTAGGAAAGGTATTTGCATTTTACTTGTGAGAGGACCTACAAAGATTATATGCTAAATCTCTTCAAAGCTCAGTGGCAGGCTGGGAGGAAGAATCCAAGTTTCTTAGCTCCTCAAATAGAACGTAATTCATTGAGTGCCTTTTATAAGCAGAATGCTGTACTTTTGAAGTTAAACTATTAAATAAAAGTTCTCCTAAGATCTTTAAAATATGGATTGAAAGAAGTGGAGAATAAAGGCATAGAGATCTGTAGAAGTCAAAAAGTCCTAGCATGAAATATTAAGAGCCAAAGTGGGGGCAGTTGGGTAACTCATTGGATTGAGAGTCAGGCCTAGAGACAGGAGGTCCTAGGTTCAAATTTATCCTCAGACACTTCCTAGCTGTGTGACTAATACTATATATTGGTTCTAAGGTGGAAGGTAAGGGTATTAAAAAAAAAAAGAGCCAAAGTCAAGGTGGTGCTGAAGCAATGAAAAAAGAATACATGGAAGGGCAATAAGGTAGCTCCATGCATTGAAAGCCAGGCCTAGAGAGTCCTGGGTTCAAATATGGCCTCAGACATTTCCTTGCTGTGTGACCCTGGAGAAGTTACTTAACTCCTTTTGCCAAGTCCTTACAGCTTTTCTGCCTTGGAACCAATATACAGTATTGGAAGGTAAGGGTTTAAAAAAATGACTGAAGGACAAATAACTTAGACTTAGTTACTGAAATAGTGTTGAGGAGAGGTTATAATCACTAATGATTCCAAAATTTGGGTTTCAGGTAATCAGAAAAATGAAAGCACTGTGTCAGTCTGGAAAATTTGGAGAGGAAGCTGGTTTTGAGAGAAAGATAATGATTTATTGTAATGGTGATTCTTGTTCTGTTAAAAGTTGGACTTCCCATTTG
Source organism: Monodelphis domestica (assembly GCF_027887165.1). Classification (NCBI taxonomy): domain Eukaryota; kingdom Metazoa; phylum Chordata; class Mammalia; order Didelphimorphia; family Didelphidae; genus Monodelphis; species Monodelphis domestica. The sequence goes on from NC_077229.1 coordinate 170,281,376, forward strand.
TAAGATGTTGTAGTTTTGAGATATAAGGGAGTGGGAGAGGGGAAAGAAAGGTGATTGGAATTTTTAGAGGGAGGATTCTAGTTTCAAGAACTTGAAGGAGAAGCAGTATCCAGGAATGGCAAGTTCCAAGGAAGTAGAGTTCAGGTGTCAAGTTAGGGGTGTGAAGGTGAACCAAGGGAATGTCTTACTTTTAATGCATTTCTGTTGAATTGAATGGCAGTGAAGTGGGTTGAAGGGCCAGAAAAATTCTAAAAAGTTATGATTTTCACAGGGAAAGAAATGTTACCCCTTTCTGTGATAAATAAACAGGTATCTTGAGAACTACAATTAAGCTATATTTAATGTACTTAACATTTTCTTATCTCTTATGATGCATCTCTGCAGTTTGAGAAAGGACCAGACATTATAAATCATTGAACAGTTTCTGAAAGTAAAAGCTAGTTTCAGCAGTTGTAAAATGAGACTAGTAATAGTAAAATTTCTACTACTTACCTTACAGTGTTGTGAGGCTAGCACTTTGTAAACCTTAAAGCACTATATAAAATGTAGAAAATTGTTCTGAGAACATAATCCATTTTTCATTTATTTAGTTATATTTTTGCCATCTGTTGTTTGAAGACTATCAAACAATTATCTTGTGATAATAGCTGAGGAATAATTTTATTGTTAGAATTATGTTTGTTTAAAGTAGGCTTAATAGGCCTCTTTTGTAAAGCCTGCATTATAATTTATTAATTTTTAGTTTTGTTTGTTTTTTTAACAATGCCACATTTCAGTGGTAGTAGATACATGTTTGTATCTAATAAAATCATCTCAACCATAGGCCACTTTTCTGTTTGCATATAAAACTAACTCAGTTTTGTTCAGCTATTACTATAGCAAATTAAATATAACAGATACCAAAGCCAGTAGAGCTTTAGAGATTTTGAGAAATGAATGGTAAATGAAATTTTTTTTCTGCAAGTACTTCCAAATATTTATAGGTAACAATGCAAACCTGCACTTAGTCACTGGAAAAATTTTGTGGAAAATAGTCAATAAGGGTTTAACAGACTGAGAAGTGTTAAAATCTGGATACACATCCTCTCCATATGATATTCTCATTAGCTAAATTTTTTTTCCCCATGGTAATCTAGTACCAGTGGTCAACTCTTAGAACAAAGCACCAATGCAGAAATAATATAAGGGCTCACTGATTCATAGCTCTAAACAGGTCAATGTGATTTAATGGGAAGAACATTGAGTTTGGAATAAGGAGGATTTTTTCTTTACTAGTTGTGACTTCTGTCATAAAACAAGTCCCTAAGTCCCTCTGGGCCTCTCAAAGAAAAACAGTCCTTGTTCTTCAGAAGCTCATTTTTTACTGGGGAGACACATATAGTACACAGATATAAAAAACAGAGAAGGAATGTGTTCCCTTTTTACATCATAATCTCTCACTTCTTCCAAGATACAGCTAAATACCACTTTTTACATGAAGTCTTTCCTGTTACCTATTACAAATGCCCTTCTTCTTCAACTACCCTGTATTTATTTTGTATTCATTTTTACATTTATTTAATAAAAATATTAGTATCATACTCTACATCAGGGGTCCCCAAACTTTTTACACAGGGGGCCAGTTCACTGTCCCTCAGACCGCTGGAGGACCGGACTATAAAAAAAACAAACTATGAACAAATCTGTATACGGGTGTCTGGGATAGCAGAGGCTGTAGCACTGGCTGTGATGGGCCTGCCACACCTTGCACAGACCCATCACCGCCACCACTATACTGGACAGCAGTATACACAGTGCGGAATCCCCTCCCCCAGATCACGGCTTACCATGCTGACATCTTCCATTGTGCAGCCACATAATCCTTTGCCCATGGCGCCTCATTAGGTGCCACGCAAAGGATTATATCACTGGAAGTAGTACTGTACTGATACTGTGCCTTGCAGCACCACCACATACAGTGTTCCTCTCACTGACCACCAATGAAAGAGGTGCCTCTTATGGAAGTGCGGTGGGGGCTGGATAAATGGCCTCAGAGGGCTGCAGTTTGGGGATCCCTGCTCTACATTGTAGGCATTAGCCTGACAGAAACATTTTTATTAATTTCTTAATCATTCTAAATCAAGACATTCATCTACTTGAGGAACGTCTAGCCTGGCAGTCTCTTCATGCACTTAGACATCTCTCTAAAACTATACTTCTTTTTCTCTTTTTTCTTTGGATTGGATCTCCTTATCTCACTGGGACTGGAAGGGTAGTGGTCATTCAAAACCAGTTTCCACCACCGAGTGGCACAAGAGCTTTAACTTGCTGAATTTCTGACCTGATCTGTTCTCTTCTTAGATAAGCTCCAGACTCACAGCATTGGTGCTAAACTTAGTGCAGCTTTTAGCTGTTAGTTTATCCTACTTGAGCTCAGAACTCCTGAGCTAAAGCTATCCACAAGTTCAGCTTCCCTAGTATCTGGGAATTCACCATTGCCCTTGGCTTACCAGACGTTTTTGAAGTTTATATATATATGTATATTTATAATGTATATTTATATATGTATATTGTATATATACATATATACAAATATATACATGTATATTATATACATATATATGTATATAATATAATGTATATTATATATATTTATATATATATATAATTATACATATATACATATATATGTATAAATATAATGTATATTTATGTGTAATTTTTAATGTTTTATATATATGTGTATACACACACATATAGCCCCTTACCTTCTGTCTTAGAATTAATACTAAGTATTGGTTTTAAGGCAGAAGAGCAGTAAGGGTTAGGCAATGGTTAAGTGACTTGCCCAGGTTCACATAGCAAGGAAGTGTCTGAGGCCAGTTCTGAGCCCAGACTTCCTGTCTCCAGGTCTGGTTCTCTATCTACTGAGCCACCTAGCTGACCCCTTGAAGTAATATTTATAGGAATCTTCAAAAAATAAAATTTCACAGGAAGATAGAACAACTATACAAATCAAAGTAAGGTAAAAGTTAACTTCTTGCTTAGTTGGTTATGAGCAATAATCTCTTAATTATGGACTATTTCCCCATAACCACAGAATTCCTTTATCAGCACTGCTGCTATATAGAAGTTCTATCCTCTTCCCTAACCCTCAGGAAAAAAACTGGTTGTCTAGGGAGTGGAAGTAATTTAAAAAATTTCTTTCTTATCTTAGGTAGATCATTATGTCAATTCCTTCCAGAAAATAGATCAATTTATGGCCCTTTACCCTAGTCCTAGTCAGGTTTCCACCTTAATTATTTTAAGGAAGGAGCCTTTTGGGGGCTGATCTATTGAGATAAGATCATGACATTGTTCTAGAATTAGAAACTGATAAAGGTTTCTTTTTCAGATTGAACCAAAGGCTTCAGACTAGAATACTTTCAGAATGTTTCATTAATTTTTCTCTTAAGTGTCAACTAGAGATATTCTGCTTCTTCCACGTAATTTGTATATATATGTAGGGTGTATGGAGTATTCCCAGAGGACGAACACCTCTTGTACTAATGTGTGAGGGCTTGCCCAGCCTTTTTTTTTTTAAATTTTTATTTAGAATATTTTTCCATGGTTACATGATTCATAATTCCCCCGCCCCCATACACTCTCTTCCCCTCTCCTAAAGCCAACAAGCAGTTCCATTGGGTTATACATGTATTACTGTTCAAAACATATTTCTGTGTTACTCGTATTTGCAGTAGAGCGATCCTTTAACATCAAAACCCTAATCATATCCCTATCGCACTATGTGATTGAGCATATCTTTTTCTAATGCATTTCTGGTTCCATAGTTCTTTCTCTGGATGTGGATAGTGTTCTTTCTCCCAAGTTCCTCTGGATTGTCCTGGGTCATTGCATTGCTACTGGTAGAAAAGTTTGTTACATTCTATTGTACCACAGTGTATCAGTCTCTGTGTATAATGTTCTCCTGGTTCTGCTCCTTTTGCTCTGCATCAATTCCTGGAGGTCATTCCAGTTCACATGGAATTCCTCCAGCTCATTATTCCTTTGAGCACAATAGTATTCCGTCACCAACATATACCATAATTTGTTCAGCCATTCCCCAATTGAAGGGCATCCCCTCGTTTTCAAATTTTTTGCTACCACAAAGAGGGCAAGCGATAAATTTTTTGTACAAGTCTTTTTCCTTATTATCTCTTTGGGGTACAAACCCAGCAGTGGTATGACTGGATCAAAGGTCAGACAGACTTTTAAAGCCCTTTATTCATAGTTCCAAATTGCCCTTCAGACTGGTTGGACCAATTCACATCTTCACCAGCAGTGTATTAGTGTCCCAATTTTGCCACATCCCTGCCAACATTTATCACTTTTCCTTTGCTGTCATATTGGCCAATCTGCTCGGTGTGAGGTGGTATGTCAGAGTTTTAATTTTCATTTCTCTAATCAGGAATTACCCAGCCTTTTGCAGGGTTACTCATCCATCTTTTGGTGTCTATCTTTCACCCAACCTGTGACTTTTAAGAAGCTATAGTGTGTGTCATGCCAGTAAAACTGTCAGTGGCATATGGGCTAAGCCAGGTGAAGGTAACCAATAGACCTCAAATCAAGATGTCTACCCCAAGTGTGTGAAGACTACCTCTGGCAGAATTGGCTAATGAAAACAATTTATTCCAAAGCCATGAATGGAGCTACAGCAGATTCTGTGGAGCACTTAGAACTGCCAGACATTTTAGAACCAAGGTCATCGATTGCATCCTGGGTCATCTCCAGTAAGACTGAATTTTGCCTTGCCATGGGACTTCAATGACTGGAAGAAAAAGTGAGATTGATGACTTTTTGAAACTCTGTCTAACTTAAATCCTGTTCATGTGAAAGTCTAGACGTTACCCATCCTTGGTCCTTTTCCAAAGGAATGACAAACAACAGTATACTTAATGTGTATACATTCTCCTTCAATAGAATGTCAAGTTCTTGAGAGTAGGAATAGTTTTTTTTTCTTTTTTTAATCTTTGAATTCCTAAGGTCAATATCTGACACATAGGAAGTACTTAAATGTTTGCTCACTTGATTCTTAGTTTCCTAATATGTAAGGTGAGTGTGTTGGACTAGGTAAATTTAAATCCGGCCCTAAATCTCATTATACTCTGAGTCACATATCATGAACATATTCATTAAATTAAAATGAAAACTGCCAGAGTGGATTACTAATTTGGTCTTAAGTAGGTACTATATCCTCTCATTTAATCTTGTTTATAGTATTATTTTGGTTGTCAACTCCCTCCACTCCCACTTTAAATAAATTTTATCCCACCTGTAAATTATCATTAATATTTAATATGGACTATCAGAATTCAATTAAATTACTATTTAATACATATTTTGTATCCATTATGGTTTCTGCCCTCAAAGAGCTTCCGTCTTGTTGGAAAGCTAACATTTCACACATATGCAACAGAAAGGAATATAAAAGTTAAAAATTAACTTTCAAGATGTGGAGTATAGGTCAGAAAATATTGGTCAGAGAAAAAAGATTAATATATGCCATAATAAAGTGGACATTTGCTAGGAGATATAAGATAGTCTTTGAAGAATGGTTGGGATTTAGATAGGTAGGGAGGAAGGAAAAAAGATCTTGGAAAATTTGGCTGACGGCCAAATTATGGAATTATGGATTATGGAAGATCCTTAATACTAACTTGAAGAATTTGGTCGTGCTCTAATAGACCAGTGATGGTGAACCTTTTAGAGATGGAGTGCCAGGCTCTGCCCCACCCAGGGTCATGCCAGTGCCTCCCCAGAGACAAAGTGCTATATACCCCTCCCCCTCACTGAGTTCTGGGCATGCCCCACATGTGCTATTCCCCCTTCCCTCCCTGCCCCTTGCCCAACACAGGGAAGGGAGGAAACACTCCCATTGAGTTGCTGGATGGGAGGGGTGGGTGAAGTGAGGAATGTCCTTAGCGAGTATAGAGAGAGGGGAGGGGATTGGCCCGAACGTTCTGCTCCCCTCCAACTCTGCTGCCTGTGAGCCACCCCCTTTACCCCTTATGGGCTCCTATTGGGATTCTGGGTAGAGGGGACAGATGATGTGAAAGAATGTCATCAGGAGTGGTGGAGAGGGGGAGGAGAGCAGCTCTGCCCAAATCACTCTGCCTTTCTAGTAATGAACTTGGGGAGGGTGCTCTGCAGCCATCTTTGCCACCCGTGCCGTAGGTTCCCCATCACTGTAATAGACTATAAGAATCCAATGGGGGTTATTATGCCCAGGAAGTTTTTGGTAAAAATGGTGAAAATTAATGTGAGTTATGTGCAGGAAGAATAGGAACTGAAGAAGACAGAAAAAGGAGGGGAGAAGTCAATTAAGATAGGTCCAGGGTAATCTAGATATCAACTGTTAAGATCCTAGACTAGAGTGGTCTCAGTTCTAATAGAAGATAGTTATAGTTGAGCACAGAAGGACAGCAAGTTTCTTCACTTTTCAATTCAGATTTTGGATTATAAAACCTATTGTAGATCTTATAATAAACTTTGTTTAGCATTTCTGGATTTCCTGGTAGAAGAGGGAAAATGCCAGCAAGTACTGATTAAAAATATTCTATATTGTAAGATACACTTGGAAAAAAAGACACTTGGAAAAAACAAAATGAAACAAACAATTGAATCATTTAATCAAAGAAGTCATTTAGATGATCCAGGACTAGAATTTCTAAATCTTTTAAAATGTTTTATAATCTATAAGTCTAAAGAATGATTTAGTGCAACATGTGTAGTTTTGCAAGTTTCCTGCAAAAGTTAACTTTAATATTAGAAAATATTATGAAAAAAGTTTTGCCTTTGTCAGCTGTTTTAAATTACTGGTTGAGCTGATTTTTGATACAAAAAAGATATCCCACAATTTTATACAATTTCCTATTTTTAAAAAAGATTTAGAAAAAGGCCTTTAACTCTTTGGGTGAATCCTTTACAGAGGATTTACAGAAAGATATAAGTGGATGGATTGTGATTCACACGGATACTATCTCAGATGTACAATGTACTGTTTGCTGCAGTTGAGCTGGAAGGTTGGAAGGCCACTGGGTGGCATCATTAAACCACATAAATCCACTCTTAGTGTGACTGTAAAATATTTAGTTTATTAGAGGACTAAGATAAGTCAATAGTTTATAAGCAGTTATTATGTTTATTAAAAGTTTCCCAAAAGGAAAGAAGATGAGATAAATTCAGTCTGTAATTGGTTCATCTCCATAATTTAAACAAATTCAATGATCTTCGTGATTACTTAGGTTGCAAATATTACTAAAAATCTTTGTTTAGTATTTCTGGATTTCCTGGTGGAAGAGGGAAAATGCCAGAAAGTACTGACTAAAAATATTCTATATTCTAAGATACACTTGGGAAAAAAAGAGACACTTGTAAAAAATAAAACAAAAACCCCAAGACAAAAAATCCTAGGAATTTAGTCACTTACTATAAAATAAAACAATACTGAATATTTGTGAGTAGTTTTGTTTTTAAATGTCCACATTGTATAAAACAATTGCAAGAAGTTAAAATCTGAAAAATATTGAAGAAATTTTTCTCAGGATCATAAAATCTCAATACTTACTGGCCAAAAGTTTACCTTTCTACTTTCTGTAGCATAAGGACTTAGTAACAGTGTCAGTGAAAATTGCTGAAGAAATGTTGGCCAAGCTTTCAAAATATTTTAGATACTTTAAAAACATTTACATAAAAGCATCTTACCCAATATTGGACATTTTAGATTACAATTAATTACTTATATTATATATTATATTATGGTGTTGCAGTGAATAGAGTGCTGGGTCTAGAGTCAGGAAGACCTGAATTCAAATGCAGCCTCAGACACTTAATAGCTGGGTGACCCTGGGCAAGTCACAACCATGTTTGCCTCAGTTTCCTCATCTATAAAATGATTTGGAAAAGGAAATGAGAAGTCACTTAAGTATCTTTGCCAAGAAAACCCCCAAAGAGGTCACAAAGAACTAGACATAACTGAACAAAAACAACATATCTCATCAGAACTTTCCAATACTACTCAGAAGCAACATGGTAGAAAACACCCTAGTCCAAATCTCATTTTTGATACTTGTTAGTTTGTAACCCTGAAAAGTAATTAAAACTTTAAGACCCTTGATTTTCTTCATCTGTAAAAGAGGGATAATAGTGCTTGTACTACTTACCTCATAAGGTTAGTGTGAAGAAAAAGTTTTATAAAACTTTAAAATGTTCTGTATAAATGTGAACAGTTACTATGTAGGTAGTGCAAATATATACCTGATTTTACAAATGAGGAAACAAACTCAGAGAAATTAAGTAATTTAGCCATGCTCACATAGCTAGTGTTCAAGCTGTGACTGATACAGTTATTACAAATCATTCTTACATGTTTTGTTTCCTTTCCCTTGTGATCTCTAGTAAGCAATTCTTTGTTAGTATATCTGTAAATTAACAATATATATTTTAAAAGAAAATATTTTGTGATTCAAACTCAACTCATTCAAGTTGGATTCCCAGCTGAACTGGAACTTTCAGAAGAGACAAATATTTGCTAAGTTGAAAATATACAGTAAAAATTGATTAAAATGTTGGAAATGCTCAAAAATGAATTTTCCATAGAAAGGAAAATGAAAATGTAACTGTAAAAGGTTGGTTTTATACTACCAGATTCACTTTGTAAAAAGTATATTACCTTTTTTCTTGATTGCAAGGGGTCAGATTCAGAAGAACCACTTAGTAAACTGCTTTGTCCATCTGTGCTTAACAGTACCCAAGTACCCTCAGAAAATAGTTGAAAAGATATTATATGAAACACAATAAATATTTAGAATGTTTGCTTTCAACCTGGAGGGATTATTCTATAAAATAAAAATCTGAAACCTTACCACAAGATAGCTCAGAGGAGGAAGAGTTCTTTGTCTTTTGTGTCATGAACCTCTGTCAATTTAGTGAAGACTCTCTTCCTCAGTTGAGTGTTTTTACATATTTAAAATAAAACATTGGATTACAAATAAAACCAATTATAATGAAATATAGTTATCAATTCTTTAAAGCCCACTGATCCTAGGTAAAGAACCTCTGGTTTAGAGTTTATTTCTCAGGTCTTTTAACTAAAGGTAAAACAAGACAATAAATATTTATTAAAAGATTTACTTACATGCTGGGCAAATGTACTAAGCATTGGGTATACAAAAAGAGGCAGAAAATAGCCCCTACCCTCTAGGAGCTTAAAAATCTAAAGGGGAAAACAACATGAAAACAAATATATACAAAGCAAGGTATATGTATTCATACATACTCCAGAGTATCGCAGTGTTTGATACCTCTGAATTTAAATGCTTTGTGCCTCAGTTTCCTCATCTGTAAAATGGAGATACTTGCATTACCTACCTCTAAGATTTGTTCTGTAGGACTTAAATTAATATACAACACTCCATGAATTACATTTTTATGAAGTTTATTAATAATCACTTGAAGTAGAAGGAATAAAAATGAAATAGAAGTAAAAAATCTAATTATTTAACAAAATTAAGACCACATGATTAAGTTCTCCTTGCTTGTTTAAAAAGCCCACTCCACCAAAACTGCAACAGGAAGACAAGATAGCGAGATGCGGGGCTACACCAAATTTATATCCTCCCTACATCAGCATGTAAGATGAGGAGAGTGGGGTGCTGGGAATTGTAGTTTTTAGGGTAACAGATTCTAATTACACAGTTCTGAGGATATTTCTTTGTAAATTAAAGTGCTGTGTAAATGTGAAGTATTAGTTATTTTTGTAGGTGATTTAAGCATTTAGGTAGATTTTTCTGATAATATTGTTTGGGATGTTTTAGTTAAAAAGATGTGAAGTTCAATGGCTATTGATACCTGACTTAAAAACAAGATGAGCCCTTATTGTACCTAATTACTCATTGAAAATTCATTGAAAATGATCAGAGCAATATTGCTATAAGCTACCTTTGGGAATATATTAACTTAATTATACAGAATCTACTAGTAGTAGTTTGCTGAAAGTATTATTATCTCATTAATTAAAAGTATATGAAAGTATAAATATGGTTTTCTTTTTCTGTATATACACAGAATCCTAGTAGGCTTAACAAGGGTCCTAATAGCATAAAAAATCACCATATGTCTGAAGATTAGCTATAAGAATGTATTTTGTTCTTATTATATCCCTATAACATAGTATTTCTCTTATTACGTTGTGTAATTCTGTCTATGGGTCTATACTGTATAATGAGTCAAAAAGCCCTGGTTTTCCTATGTTAAAAAATATAAGTTGGCTACTTTTGCATATGTATTTCAGCTTCCCTTCTGTACCAATCTCTATTTCTTAAAGTTCAGGTTTTTTCTAACCTTATCTTCTATCTTAGAATCAATCAGTTCCAAGGCAGAAGAGAGATAAGGGCTAGGCCTATGTTGGCAAAGGCTTGGCATGGGTGCCCAGGAATGCCGGAGGGGGCTGCTCTGTTCCCCTTCTCCACTGTGCTTGGGGACAATGTTCATATACCCTATCCCTCTACCCAGCAGCCAGATTCAAGCACTTCCTCCCTCCACTGTCTGGGGTAATGTGGGAGGTCACAGGAAGCTTGAAAGTGCAGTTTGGGTATGTAGTCTCAAAAATGTTTGCCAGTGCCTGATAAACAATTGGAGTTTAGTGACTTGCCCAGGGTAACACATCTAGGAAGTATCTGAGGTCAAATTTGAATCTAGGACTTCCAGGCTCCAGGCCTGTCTAACTCCACTGAGCCACTTAGCTGCCCCCTCTTTTTTTTTTGTGACCCTCTACTATACTAATTTTGTTCCCCATTTCCTTTTGATTGATTCTCTGCCTCTTTTAATCTTTTTTTCCTACTCCATCCAACCTTCTTCCCTCTTGTTGTTTGTAGAAATTCTTTCCTGAAATTCCCCATTGTATCAGTGAGGAAATTTCCTCTGACATCAACTCTAAATTTGCCTCTCTGCAACTCTCAATCATTGCTCCTGGTTCTGCCATCTGGAGTCAAAATAGTACACCTCTTCCATATTACAGTCCTTGAAGAAGCTATCATATCTCTCCTCTCCTCAAATCTTTTCTCAAGGTCTACTAGTCCCATTTCTTTTAAATGATTTTCTTAAGATATGGACTCAAGGCTTTTCACTATCGTGGTTGTTTGCTGGATATTCTTTGACTTATCAGTGTCTTTCTTAAACTGTGGTACATAGAACTGAGTATAGTACTTCAGGTGAGGTTAATAAGGGCAGAATCAAGTGGAAACATCATATTCTCATTTCTAAAAGCTTTACATCTCAATATAGCCCAAGATCTCATTAGCTTTTTTTAGCTGCCATATCATACTTTTAAGTTATATTGGGCTTTCAGCTTTTCACTCCCATATCTTTTTTTTAGGATGCCTACTGTCTAACCTTGTCTCCCCTTTCTTGTACTTGTGGTATTTGTTTGTACTCAAGTATAAGACTTCACTTTTATCCCTATTGAATTTCATATTTATTAGATTTAGCCCAGGGTCCTGGTAAGTCAAGATGTTTTTTAATTCTTACTAATCTATTGTGTGTAGCCATAGTTCCCAACTCTGTGTCAGCAAATTTGATGAGTGTGCCTTTGGTCTTTATCCGGGTCAACTGTAAAAATGATAAATGGCCAGATACAGCTCTATGAGGTACTCAATTGGTGACACATCGAAATTGATCCATTAACAACTACTTTTAGAGTTTGACTATCCAGCCAGTTCTAAATCTATCTAATTATATTATTATCTAGTCTACATCTCTTCATCTTCATCACGACAGTAAAATATGAAATGTGTTATCAAGTCTTGCTTTTTAATTCAAACAGAAAAGAAACAGGATAAGTAAAAAAAAGTGTGGGTGCTTTTTGGGGGTGGTATCATTGTACATTAAAAAGGTATAATTATATGAGGAAATACAGTAACCATGGGAGGAACATATGACAAAGAGTATCTGGATGAAGATCAAATGACAAAAAATAAAGGAAGCGATTTTGTCACTGGAGTTTACTATAGACCATCCAAACAGAAAAAAGGAAATAGATGAGGAGTTTGGCACAGAGGCAGGATATAGTTGTAATGAAGGACTTTAATTATCTCAACATCTGTTAGAGTTCTCTCTGTCAGAATCACAGTACCTAATAACTTCTTGACCTACTTTTCTAATAATAAGAACCACATATTTATGAATGAATTGAACTCCAGACACATATTTTCAGATAGGGCATCACTGGTTATACAAATCAATTCTATCTCAGCATGTCCAGAAATGAGACTGTAGTTTAAATAAACCACCTAGAGGGAAGAAGCTGCTTCATTCCATCTTTGATTAGTAATTAATATTATAGAAAGGCAATTACCTTAATTTACCCAGGAAGTTATGTAGCTGTACATGCCTAGTTCTATTTCTATGAGAAGGAGGCAGAAGACCAAAGAGTAAGCAGAGATTAAGGAACTGAACATAATTTTTTCTTAAGTTTCAGAGCAATTGCTAGTGCCAATGCAACATATAGGATAATAGAATCATAGATTTAGAAATGGAAATGGCTTCTAGGCCAGCTAGTCTAGCCCCCTCCTTTTATGAAACTGAGGTGCCAGGAGGTTATGATATAATACTAAGGAGCATTCAAACTCAAGACCTCCAAGTCTAAACCTAGTATTTTTTATATATAAGGAAAGTGAAACTCAAGTGACTTTCTCGGGGTCCTGTAGCTAATAAGCACCACGTATAGGATTTGAACAAGAGTTTGTCTCTTGATTTAAAATCTAAACTCTTTCTAATGTTGATAGGTATACAGCTATGGATGCTGATTAATAACAGTGTTGAAAATAACAGTTATTGAAAACAAATTCTTTGGTTTGCAGGAAAAATTCACCAACCCTTGAGGTTATTAGTCTTTTCCATAATTATTCAGGTTATAAGAATGAATCAGTAGCAAACTAATTAGAAGTACAAAAATGTATATTTCAAATGCTCTGAGAAATATTTTACCCTGCATCTTTGGAACTTAATCCACAATAATGAACTGTCAATTCTAGTGAATGGGGGCCGGGGTCGGAGGGGGGAGTGAGTGAAAGAAAAAAAAATGTAGCTAATCAGATACCTTCTTTAAGGTGAATTGAGCCTGCTAGGTGGAGCAGTGGACCTGGAGTCTGAAGGACATAAGTTTAAATCTAGTCTTAGAAACTTACTAGCTTAGTGGCCCTGGGCAAATCACTTAACCTCCCTCATTCTCAATTTCCTTCTCAGTTAAATATAGATAATAATAGTACCTACTTCCAGATTGTTAGGATAAAGTAAGATAATATTTGTAAAGTGCTTTTTAAACCTTAAAGTACTATGTAAATATTAGCTGTTATTACTTTGAAAAGATTATCAAATAAAATTAGACACTTTAAACACTTAAAAATCTATCTTAAGGCATTGCAGCATTGCTTTAGATATCTGAGATGCAACTGTAGAGAGAAATTGCAGTCAGCTGTCAAAAGGCATTGTGATGACTGGATATTTGATACTGCTTTTTAAAGCCAGTCTTCACACATATTTGGTCCAAGAGGATGAGTCAAATATTGGTTTTTCAGTTTATATCAATAAATACATGCAGGGGAGAGCCATTCTATTCAGTAATACTGTAGTATTGACCATCTCCCATAAAAGTGACCAATTTAGGAATTCAGATGCTGATGGCCATTATCTCTACAGGCCCTCAGGTCATTATCCCTTTTGTCTCTAGATGCTCAATATGCTACCCACAGCCTTCCTCTTTAGTCCTTGATCTATATTTTCATGTTCTCTCAAACATTCTGCCCTCCCAATTCCTCAATTTTTTTAAAATAGATTTTTCTTAGTGTCTTGTTTTGGCATTGTCCACATTCATCCTGTCTTACATTTTATTACATTTATGTATCACAAATTTTTTTTAGCCATTTCCAAATTGATGGACTTTTTTGTTTCCAATTCTTTGCCACCACAGAGACTGACTACTCTAAATAGTTTGTTGTTTATAGAATTTATTTTTGTCAATCATCTCCTTAGTATATATACCTAGCAGTGGAATTTTTAGTCTAAATGGTATAAACATCTTGGCCACTTAATTTGTGTAATTACAAATTACTTTCCAGAATGGGTGGGACAATTCATAGATTCACTAATAAAACACTATCGTGCATGTCTTTATAAAACACTGACTATTCCTGTCTTTTGTCATTTTTACCAATTTTCTGGATGGGAGGTGAAATCTCAGGTTGTTCTGATTTTTGTTTTTCTCATTAATTATGGAACTTATGTTCTTATGGTAGTTAATAGTTTGTCATTCTTCTTTGAGGACTTTTAGGAATAGTCTTTGACCACCTATCTTTAGGGGAACCACAATCTTCCTAACATCTGTGAACTCCTTCAGTTACACCCTTGATCTCACTATCATCCATAAGGGTTACTATTCCTTGATCAAGAATTCTGAATTTCTTTGTCTGACCATAACCTCTTATCTTTCTGTTTACACCTATCCCATACTCTTCCAAAACTAATTTTTTGTCCTCACCATGACCTCCAGTTTCTTTACCCTTCGGGATTCCCCCAGGACATCATTTATGCTCTGGCTTCATTTTTCTCCTTTCCCAGGCCTGACATGGTTTACCAGTGCAATGTTGCACAGTCCTCTGCTCTTAAATCCCTTGCCCCTTTATTCTCTCACTCCTCAAGCTTTGTCAAACCCCAGTCCTGGATTACTCTCAACTTCCTTCATTTACACCTACTTCCTTGCAAAAGAACAGAGCTAGAGAGTCTTAAGTTTGCTGACTGACTCCAGTACAGATTTATACAAGCCAATCTTAATTGCATCTTCATTGTCATTAGGCAATTCTTTTACTACTTCTTTTTTTTTTTTTTTTAATTTAAACCCTTACCTTCCGTCTTGAAGTAAATACTGTGTATTGGTACCAAGGCAGAAGAGTGGTAAGGGCTAGGAAATGGGGGTTAAGTGACTTGCCCAGGGTCACACAGCTGGGAAGTGTCTGAGGTCAGATTTGAACCCAGCACCTCCCATCTCTGGGCCTGGCTCTCGATCCACTGAGCCACCCAGCTGCCCCCAATTCTTTTACTTCTTAATTGATTTTCTTTTCCAACCAAACCTCAAAGAGCACATATTCTATAGGTAGAGATAATATGAACATAAGAAATAAAAGGTATTTGGGATTAGGGGGAAGTATCATATGGTTGGAATGTAATCTTTCCTCATCTTTGCCTCTGAGAATCTCTAATTGTTTTCTTCCAAGCTCATCACAAACTACTCAGCAGTGTTTCCCACAATTACATTTTATTTCTTTTGCATTTATTTTATATATACCTATAAAGTTTCTTGAGGCTAGCTACTGGTTCATTTTGTCTTTGTCTCCCTATCACTTAGCACAGTGCCTAGAATGCTATATATGTCTATAGTGGTGAACCTATATAGTATGCATGCCAGAGGAGCCACCCAGAGCCCTCTCTGTGGGCGCAAATACCATTGTGCCAGCACAAGTTCGCCAGAGTTTGTTACTAGAAAGCCAGAGGGATGCGGGACCAAGTTGCTGCCAATTCTCACATCACTCACCCCTCATCACTTAAAGGTGCTTAATATATGCTTATATATTAATTGAAGGCCTATATATACAAATAAAACTTTATAAAATAACATTAATCTATTCACTACATAATTTAAAGGCAATTAGAATAAGAAGGCTTATAGAATATGGATACAGTTTTTAAGGGTTAATTTGTAACCAAGACTCCACAGTTGTTTCCCTTCATAGACAGTTAAAGTAGACATCTTTGCCTTCAGCATTCAGGCATCTGGAATGTTGTCTTTTTTTTCATTTTCTTCTTACTTTGTGGATGACTTCTTCCCCTAATGTTACCTGTCTCTGGCCAGAACTAAATTTGTGCATCTCCACTAGAACAATTAAACGTAGTCAGAAACCTGCCCTCTAGGCCTACTATTTTGTTCTTTTACTTTCTCACATTGCAATGTTCAATTCAGTCTTCCACTATCCTATATCTATCCTTCCTCACCTTCCTGACCCCTAGAGGAAAAAGTTGAATTAATGAAGGACCTCCCTTTCCACAGTGTTACCTAGACAATCACTGGAGTATCTCAGTTCAAGCTCAAGTTAAACTAAACATATTGTTACAGACTGGTTTGGAGAAGAGGTTCCAAGCAGTAATTAACTTTGTTTAGAGAAACAAGCAAACAGGTTTGGTGTAGATGGTGAAAAGTGAACCTGACTACCATGAATTCTCAAGTACTATCTTGACTTGAAGTACTTGACTAGATTTGAAAAATTATTTAAATCATTTTTTTGGTTTCTGGCATTTAGTTATTAATATTGCAAGTATGTTGGTTATGTAATGGGTTAAATAGACTTGTGGGACAATCTGGGAATTTAACCACCAATTTGTAACATTGTTTCTATGGGAAAATGCATTTGGAGATCCAAACAACTGACTTAACAGATGATCTTTTGGAACATGTACATAGGGGACTGCTTGTACTTTCCTAATACCCATATTTTTGGTTCATCTTTTAGTCAGCACTTTTCCATTTGTGTTTAACAGAATAATAGTTTATTCAATCCTCTTTCCAATTCTTGTCACCATTTTTCCTGCATGTCAGTTACATATTTACTAACTTTTTAGATAATGTTTCACTCATGGACTTCCTGGAGAACTCCTATGTGGTTACCAAATTGCCTGGACTTAATAGAATATCATATTCATTTTCAGGTCACACCTTTCTTCTAAATGAGATGTCTATTTATTGTAGATTTGGACCAGCATACTACGGGGAGTTTTGTTAATAACAGTATTAACAATTCAGACAGGCTGCACAGTGATCACTGAAAGACCCAATTTTCTTAAGTTCAAGTGAGTATTTTATACTATTGACTTGAAACTTCAAATAAATTGTGACCTTACTTTAGGAAAAATTTAGTTCCATAGTTAAGATGAAAAATGTTACCTGTCTTTGGATCTGTTAGACTTAAAGTTAGAAGTATCTCAAGGGCAAAAAGAAACACATAAGATATGTTTTAAATACACTCATTCTGGATGCAAACAGACCCAAAAAAGGCTTGTCTTTGGAGTGAGCCAGCAGCCAGCAGGATCTCAGTCTGAAAACCACAAGAATTCTTACTGTGTTTCAAATAGAAATGCCAATTGTTTTTCCTTCCCCACTCTTGGTATGTTTTTTTATCCAAGCCCATATTGCTTCATTAAAACACACCTGACAGTTCTCTATATTTTATTTCTTTTCTTTTCTTTTTTTTTAAGAAATACTTTTGGTTCTATCTTATGCTCCAGTTTAGTTTATGTTAGAATGGGGAGGGAAAGTGAGAAAGTAAGGACAGCTTAGCATTTCAAATCCTTTACAGTCTGGCTTCAGCTTACCTTAGGCTTATTTTACACTATACCCCTTCACACATATTACAGTCCAGCTACATCAGCCTACTTGCTCTTCCCCAGATTTAGCATACCCCTCCAGTCACCATGCCTTTGTGTGGACTTTTCCATACACAGAGAATGTTCTTTCCTCCTGACTTCTTCATCTCATAATTCCTAGTTTCCCCTTAATTTATATACTCATATACAACATATATACTTATCTGTTATCTTTGAACATGTTGAAACTTTGCTATATAAAATGTAAGCTCTTCAGGGCAGGCTCAGCATTTTGGTTGTTTTGTCTATGTGTTATTCTCTTGCACATAGACAGATAATGCCCATTGGATTACATTAGATTAGGATAAGGAGTAGACAGCTGTCCTCATATCAACTCACAAAAAAAAAGAAAGCAGAATAGGAAAGTCCTGGAATATTTTACTTTCAGTAGGTAGGAAATAGTTTTTCTAAAAACTGCAGGCTATTAAATTAAATCCCAAGTACTTGAGGTTAATTTTTTCCCCTTGGCTCGTCACTTTAAACATGGTATAGTGGAAAGAGCATTAGACTAAGAATCTAGAAGGCTTTTAGGCTCTGGTGCCAACACTGACCCTGTACCTTGACCATACAACCTCTTTGGGCCTTTTCTCTCCCATACAAATGAAGGGATTGGACCCAATTGATGATCATTAACCCTTCCAGCTGCTCTTTATTATAATTCTTAGTTAGAAGCAACCTGTTCTTTCAGTTATAGCTCTGGTCTTTTAAATAAACCTGGCACAGTATAAAAGATATCATTTAAATCACTGCCTTATAAACAGAGCAGTATGACTTGCATTTATTTCACACTTTAAGTAAATGGCTTTAGGGATTGCTTATACAAAAGCTTGGAATGGAGAAAATAACCAAAGACATAAAAATAGCATTGAATTTAGTAAAATAGAAGGGGTTGTGCAGAGAAGCAGTGTGGTCTAATGATGTAATTCAGAATAAAGTACCAGAAATGTAATCTAAGCTGAAAGCACTGGTTATTGATTCATCTTATTTTTTAAAATTATAATTAAGATTACAGTATTAGAGAATGTCAGGATTCTCTTCTCTACCCCTCCTTGTGGGCAAAACTGTACCCAAATAATTATAGATGTTTGGGTCTTTTTGTTCTTTAATATAGCTAATGACTTTTATCTTACTAACCTGTTAAATTATTCATCAATATGTACAACTGGAAAATAAACATCTAAAAATTTTTACCTTATTCTTTCACTGTATTTTTAAACGATTCTCTGAGAATTCTCTTTAGGTAGCTACTATGCCTTCTTTTTACTGTGGTGCTATGGAAGGAATACTGGACTAGGTTTGAATTCTAGCTCTGCTATTTATGATTCTTGTGGCTTAGAAGAGCCACAGTTTCCTCAGCTATAAAATGAGAGTTTTAAACTGAGTATTCTCCAAAATCCCAAGCAGCTCTAAATCCTATGCTCCTTTTTTATATTTGAAGATAGTTACCAAAGCACTTCTTTAGTTATTTTCTCTATAGTTTTCCTTTCTCAGATTCCATATTTTTCCATTTAAATCACCCTATTAGAAGATGTTCTACTAGGACCTCATTAACACCAAATAAATGAATTTCTTCAGTCTTTGAGTGCTGCACTCTTAACTTTGGGATAGCCACTCTTTTTATTACATAAAGTAGTTCAAATGTAAATAAGGAACAGATAAATGGAAAGGAAATCCCAGTAGATTTTTATTACATTAACTAAGAGCTGCTGATTAGTGTTATTTTTTATTACATTATTGAAGTTTTTTTTTTAAATAAAGGAGTCTCAAAAAGGTAGCTTTTTGAGTTTTAAAGGTGACCTTTCCCAATTTTGCTTTTTTTTCCCCTAGTGTAGTCACATCATAAATGTTTGACATCTTGAGCCTTGTTTAAAATGTGTGGGGTTGAACTAAATTTATTAGAGAGTATGGTCACCAGGAATTTATCAATTCCAAATGATTTTTAGCAATTTATTTATAAAATAGAGGGAAAATGAAAGTATAGAAATGAGAAAGAGGGGCAGAGTAAGAAATCTAGCTTAATGAGCTAGACCATTGCTCAAACGATGGCTTTACTCTGACAGGGCTCAAGAAACCTCAGAGGACTAGAGAGTCAGTTAACAAAGGTTTTAGCCAAGAGGCATCTTTCCAGATGAGGGGCCCCTCCAGAGGCTAGTACCTCCAGGAAAGCCAGGGAAGGGAGTCAGCCTTTTTTCACTCACCCACGTGGTAGTCCTAATAGCAGTCGTCAGCCAGAGCTCCTCCAGGGTAAGGTTCAAGGTGAAAGAACTCTTCACAGGAAGCTCTTGGCATTTTTAAAGACCATTCCTTTTTGTCACTTCCTGTGACTTCCTTCCATTTCATGTGGACCAATTACAGCTAAAGTTTTGTTTAGGACTGCCCAGGAGGTATTCAGTGGGTTCTGATATGTCATCCACTATTGCACACATGGGTCACTGACCTCTCTCACTTAAGGATAAGTGGGGTGTATATGCTTCTGGTAATTAAATCTAAAAGTGGGCAGGAGAGAGTTAATCCCAGCTTCACAATTCCCCCTGTGATCATTTGGGAGACTAGTCTCCCCAATTGATCATTTGACATAATCATCTTATACCCCTAAAAAATTTTCTAACTATAGGTGCATACAATATTGCACCTTCTAAGAGGAAACTACAATAGTTAGAGATGAGGGAAATAAAAGAGAGAGAATGCAAACCAATGTTTGCTAGACACATTGACAAAAAGCCAATTGGGGGCAGTCTCCCTTGGCATAAAAGTTTACATTTAAAATAAATGTTTGACCCCCCTTTGTTTCAATCAATAAAAACCTTTTACTATGTCTGCTTAGTGGTAGTTAAAATCAGAACTTCAAAATAGTTTCTAATTTTGTCTCTAACATGTATGAAGAAATTGAAAAGAAAATATTTATTAAAATACTAAAAGTTTTATACAAGTCTATGCTTCTGCTTAATGGGATAGTAAATTAGGAACAAAAGTTGAGGTTGAGAAGAAATGGAACTTCAAAAGTATTTGACTCTTTGACGTTATTCAGCTCAGCAAGTCTCACTGCTTCATTTTTAATTGCAGGTGACCTATCACAGCCAGAGCAATGTCCTATGTTTTTGTAAATGATTCTTCTCAAACGAATGTACCTCTGCTGCAGGCTTGTATTGATGGGGATTTTAACTATTCCAAGAGGCTATTAGAAAGTGGCTTTGACCCAAACATTCGTGACAGCAGGGGCCGTACAGGCCTTCACCTTGCAGCAGCCCGAGGAAATGTAGACATCTGCCAATTGTTGCACAAATTTGGTGCTGATCTCCTGGCCACAGATTATCAAGGAAACACAGCCCTTCACCTCTGTGGTCATGTGGATACTATACAATTCCTTGTTTCCAATGGACTCAAAATTGACATTTGGTAAGTAATCTATTGCTTTTAAAGACTCCTTCCCCCCCACTCCCCACCCCCTATCACTAAGCCCACAATTAAACACATCTTATCCAGCCTTGCCATCTTATTTAATTAATAAAATCATTAACAACAGAATTAAACTAGTAGAAAATTTTGGGAACCAATGGCCTGAAGTATTTTATGTGAAAACAGCACGACATGTTAATAAGATTTGAGTTGGCTCTGATCACATGGCACAGCACATCAGGGATGAAGCCTTAATTTTTTTAAAACCCTTACCACACAATACTGTATATTGGTTCCAAGGCAGAAGAGTGGTAAGGGCTAGGCAATGGGGGTTAAGTGACTTGCCCAGGGTCACATAGCTGGGAAGTGTCTGAGGCTAAACTTGAACCCAGGACCTCTCATCTCTGGGCCTGACTCTCAATCCACCAAGCCAGCTAGCTGCCCCAAACCCCTAATTTTATACAAGAGGAAGCCAGGAGTCCTAAAAGTTTAAAGATTTTTCCAAGGTCCCACAGCCAGAGAGTAGCAAACTTGGGACTCAAAAGCCACATTCTCTTACTGGTTAGTGCCCTGCTGGCAATTGGCTTTGTGATCTCAGGCAAACATCTCAACCTTCTAGCTTTTAGTTTCTTCTGATAGTGAGGTAATTGGATTAGGTGATCTCTAATGTTTTTGTGATGTGATTCCCTAATGTTAGGCTGATCTCAGAGTGTGATAGATGTCAGACTACACTAAGATTAAGCTTGAATTTTAAATTTCATCTCTGTGCAAGTCTATTTTTGCAGCTGTTGTTGCATTGTCATCTGTTTTAATATTCTAAATCAGAGAAAAGCTGTAAGTGGTTCTCTTTCCACTAGAGCCATGGAGAAAGAAACTAAGAGTTTGCTACAATTCTCTTCCTGGTTCAGTTTCTGTCCTGTTGACATTATTTTTGTTGGCTTGGCTGGCCATCTGGTGGGGTCTTATACTAAATAAATCACTAACCATTTCCATGTTCAATCTCCTGGGCCAGAATCATGCCTTGCTCACACTATTATAGGAAGAATGCTATAAATGCTTTCTTTTTTTTTAGTTTTTCCTCTCTGTGTTCTCTTCCAGGACCACCTTTCAATGCTCCCTGTCAGTTAGGTGAACTTCCTAGACACTTCCTAGCTGTGTGACCCTGGCAATTCACTTAACCCCCATTGCACAGCCTTTACCACTCTCTGCCTTGGAACCAATACACAGTATTGATTCTAAAATGGAAGATAAGTGTTTTTTTAAAAAAAGAGCCAAAGTCAAGATGGTGTTGAAGCAATGAAAAAAGAATACATGGCTGTGCATTGAAAGCCAGGCCTAGAGACAGAAGTTCCTGGTTGATCTTCTTGCCTTAGAACCAATATGCAGTAGTGATTCTAAGACAGAAGGCAATGATTTTTTAAAAGAATAAAATAACAATGAGTTTTGCTTGGGCAGTGATGTTTTCAAGTATCCTTTGCTTTACATTTAGAACTAAAAGACATCAGGCGTCAGACAAGCCCATTGAATGTCAATTTAATAGTTGTTTGAACTGAAAAAGTTCTATTTGCCCGAGTTATTTTTAATATAGTATAAATATAGTATAAATATCCCTATAAAATGATAATTACAAGTATGAAGGAGTTTAAGAAAAAGTCTGAGTTTTCTGTAAATGACTAAAAATTTACTTTTTGGTTTCATTTAATGATATTTACTAACTGGCTTACCAGACTTTTTTATGTTTATCACGTTGTTGTTGTTCATTTGTGTCCAGTTCTTCATGACCCCATATGAGGTTTTCTTGGCAAAGATACTGGCATGGTTTGTCATTTCCTTCTCCAGTACGTTAAAGCAAACTGAGGTTAAATTACTTGCCCAGGGTCACATAACTAGTCAGTGTCTGAGGCCAGTTTTGAACTCAGATCTTCCTGATTCCAGGTCCAGTGCTCTATCCACTAAGCCACCTTGCTGCCTCTCTATCTCATAGTTTTCCATATAGTGACCGATCTTAATTTAGGAGCAGTGTTGGATAATTTATTATCCACATTAAAGCTTGGTTATGGATAGACAATAGAAAGTTTAAGTGGCAACTCAGTGCCTACACAATAATTTTATCATTCCTGAATTTGGTATAAAACCAATTCCCCAAACTTCCCTTCAAACTTTATTCCTCACTACCTTTCCCTCTTGTCCCCTTTATTACAACTAAACTGAACAGCCAATACATACTCTTTGGTTTACAAACTCCCTGCCTTTTCTTATCCTTTATTCACTACTGTTAATGCTTTTTACTGGGCTTCCTTGGCCATAATCTTACCCCTTTGAAGCTTAGCTTACATACTCCTTCTCTTTGATTCTCCTACTCAGAAATAATATCTCTTCTTCCTTTGTGCTTCCACAATCCTTTGTAACCTTCTTATGCCACTTATTTCATTTTGAACAATATGATTATTCATGTATGTGCTTTTTCAACACTTACTAGAGTGTAAGCTCCTTGAGGTCAAGAACCATGCATTTCCTTTAGCCCTAACTTGTAGCAAGCACTCAACAAATATTTATTGAATAATGAATATTTGTTAATTAAGTTGATAAAGTAAGAATGTCACTTTGATTAGATTTTTATCAATTGTATACTAGTACCAAACATATATCAAAAACTTATACAATAGAATCAAAGTTCTTCCTATTTATTATTCTCATAATGAAGTTTTTGTTTTGGGGGCTTTTTCTTCTCCAATTAAAGCAACCACCAAGGTGCAACACCTCTGGTATTGGCAAAGCGAAGGGGAGTGAATAAAGATGTCATCCGATTGCTGGAATCATTGGAAGAACAAGAGGTGAAAGGTTTTAACCGAGGAGCCCATTCTAAGCTGGAAACCATGCAGACTGCTGAAAGTGAAAGGTATTTAGAATTCTGGGGTAACATTAAAAATAAGAAAAAAAACTAGTATTAGCCTGTAGATCATTTGGGGTCATCATTGTGTAAGTTCTTGTATTTAATTTCTCTGAATATATAGCTCTGATTACTTTGTCTCCATGTCTGTCTTTTTTTTTACCTCAAATTACAATTTTTTTGTTAAATAAAAAGAAATAAGATTATTAGTCTGATGAAACTGTCTTAACTCTTTGTAATTACTGCAATAATTTCTAGGTGCTTCCCAGCCATCTTTTTAATGATCCGTTTTAGATTTTTCCCAAGAATGGAAGTCAAGACCGCTGCCTATAGTTTGCAAACTATTCTTTTCCTCTTTCTAAAACAGGATATTTACCCATCTCCAATCTATGGTACCTCTCCTGTTTTCCATAATCTTTTAAGTATCACTGGTAATACCTTTAGCAGTCATAATCTGTCAGTCCTTTTAGGACCTGAGGATATAGATGAGGGCCAACTGACTTGAATTCATCAAGGGCAGCCTTACTCTCTCCTTACTTAGCTCAGGTGTTAACTCATCATTTTGACCTGTCAAACAAGATTATATTAGATAATCTCTATGTTCTTTTCAGCTTTAATATTTTATGATTTTTTGATGATTCCAAGAGGAGAAAAAAGTATGTGATTTTAAAACAGAAGTTGTTATTTTAAATTGACTTTCAGTTTCTCAGGGCATCAGAAGCATTGAGACTATGATTTAACAGGATTTAGAAATACCTTACTTATTAAGGTAACTGACAAAAAGAGATCATGAGATAGGGCAAGGGCATAAACTGATCTTGCCCTTTCTCCCAACTTCGCTGGCTCCACTGACTTCAGGAGTAGTATCCAGCAGAAACCTGTTTAATTTTAATAGTATTTTGAGTCTTATAAAGTGAAAAGGCAAGGCCAAAAGTAATGTGCTCCACATTTTCTTCCCAAATTTGCAGAAGTATGCTTAGAATTTGAGCTTGTTAACATTTGATCTATTTATTAGATTTGTTAAAATCCTCTCCTGTGGAAAAAAGGGACTATTTTCACTTTCTCTGTCTTAAGTTTTCTCCTAACAATACTATTTTTTGCATATTATCAATCATTTCTACTTTTATCCTACTTCCTCTATACTTTACTTCCTATTCTCCATTTCCAGGTTGGCCAGTGTTCCCTCTGGGGACCATTAACACCACCCCCAAGCATTTGCTTGTTTCATGTAGATACTTTCAAAGCACTCAGAACCTGAATCTCTGAGTGCTTTTATTAAAAAAAAAAATAAATTAAAGGTTAATTTTTCTAGAAGGAAACCAAAACAAAGAAGTCAAGGCCAACTAGAAATGGAATATTCCTTTACTCTGTACTTTCTGAAGTGAAACATTACTTCCTTATTTTTCTTTGCAACCTCCAGGTAAACTAGTTATAATCAAACTAGTCACATTTCCCTTTTATCACCTTTTCTTGGTGATGTAGAATAGGGATTAGGTTAGGATTTTTTTTTTTACATTTCTTTCTTAAAAATTGGTCTGCCCTCTAAATGATCACCCTCATGCAATTGTCAATAATATGGAAATAGGTCTTGATCAATAACACATGTAAAACCCAGTGGGATTGCTCATTGGCTATGGGGGTGAGGGGGTGGAAGGAGGGGAGGAAAAGAACATGAATCATGTAACCATGGACAAATATTCTAAATTAATTAAATAAAAATTTTCAATTAAAAAAAATTGGTTTGCTGTGATAATAGAACTTCCTTCCAGTGGCATGTGAGAAAAGAACTGCACATTTAGACCCTGAATGGTTCTGCCTCTGGCCTATGTGGAAAAACAAAAGTGGTCAGAAGAGAAAAGTGTTCAAGAAGCTCTCATCTCATGTGCCCCTTAAATTGACTTCAGATCTTAATTGGATTGAAAACAAAGGATTCCTCACACCTTCATTTGAGGGTGAATTATATTAATCTTTTATCTTTGCCTCAACATGTAAAATCTCAGCCTATTTATGGCTTTGTCGTTAACTAGCCATATGATCTCGGTCATAAAATCATAGTCACATTAGTTAACGTACTTGGGCTTCAGTTTCTTCATTAGGAAAAGAAGAAAGTTGACCTAAACATTGATTTCATCCTTCATTAAAACTGTACATTAAAATAAATAACAAAAAAACTAAATGTGGGGGCAGCTAGATGGCTCAGTAAATTGAGAGCCAGGCCTAGAGATGGGAGGTTCTATGTTCAAATCCTAGCTGTGTGACCCTGAACAAGTCACTTAACTCCTATTGCCTGGCCCTTACCACTCTTCTGCCTTAGAACAGATTCTAAGACAGAAGGTGAGGGTTTAAAAAAAAAACCAACCTAAATACCTTCAGCTGACATATTGCTTTTCTCATTCTGAACTCCTTTCTTGTCTCCAAATCTGTTCTCTGTCTCCTGACCCCCAAACCCACCCAAGCCACTGTTCTCAGGACAGTTAGAGAATTTAGAAGTTTTATTAGTATTGTACAGGTTGGGAAATATAAACTAGACGGTCTAAGTATCCCTTTCAGTTCTAAAATTCCAAGAATTTCTTACAACTTACTGACTCAAGCCTGTCTTATTCACAAAATAATGTCAATAATCTTATTTTTACAATAGTCAGAATGCCATATAATTGAATTAATAACATCATATCTTCATTATTTATTATAAATGGTGATCTCTGGAAACTGTGATAATCTTCTAACACAACTCAAAGACAGTATTCCAATTTTGTTTACTATTAGTTTAGAATGCTTTATAATAGAAAGTATTATAGTTTGTTTAGTGTGTATTGGAAATTTTTTATTTGATCCATTAAGGGCCACTTAGTATCTTTTTATCTTGAACTTCATTTAAACTCATTTGTGATTATTATTAATCAGAAGGTGATTAGTTGGTTTGAGTAGCTCTATTTGAAGTATTGATTTCCATTTTTTCTTTTTTAATCCTTACTTTCTGTTTTAGAATCTATACAAGTATCAGTTCCAAGGCAGAAGAGTAGTAAGGACTAGGAAATGGAGGTATAGGGAGAAGGATGGCTTGCCCTGGGTCACACAGCTAAGAAGTTTCTGAGGCTAGATTTGAACCTAGGACTTTTCAACTCCAGGCCTGTCATTCTATCCACTACACCATTTAGTTGCCTCTCAGCTTTTAAATGCCTTTTAGTAAACTCCTTAACTAGCTTCAGATTGAGAGTTTGTACTCCTCTATTTATAGATATGTATGTTGCTAAAAGAATATATTAACATTTAAAAAATAAACTAATACCTATGTTATTCAACTTTCCTTCTCTACCCTTCCTCTTCATGGCAATTTTGCAAGACTAAATTTTATCTTATTACTATGCAATATTTAATGGGAAGAGAAAAAAAGACTTATTTTAAAAAAGAGTCTGCCTACTGAAGGCATATGTTGCTACCTTTATTCACAGCAACAGTAATATTTGAACTCTGCTTTTTATGATTTCTCTTTTTAAAAAATCAATGGATTTTTAAGCCCTTAGTTTTCTTCTTAAATTAAAAATAAAGCTTAAGGGGATTGGCTAGCATGGAGGATTAACAATATAGCATTGATACAAAGGTTTTGTTTGGTTATAAAAAGGTTAACTGGTTTCTTTGAACTGGAGTGAGCTAATTTTCCAAACAATTTTATACAAAATTTTCATTACCTCCAGTATGGTAGCTAAGAAATAACACCTCACAAGGAACCAGAAACATAGTATAGATTGTCATACTCAAAGTATTTTAGCATTTTAATATATTCAGCATTTTAATCTGATAGTTTATTTTTTATTTTGATATATATAGGTGACTTGAGAAAGTTTAATAATAGGCATTAAAAGCATATACTCTCATAGTATAGCTGAATTTTCCTCAAAAAGTAGAGTATTTTGAAAGAAAAATCAACATCTGAATATGGTTGTTTAAGGAAATCCTAAAGGAACCAGAACTTCATTCCTTTATGGAAATAATTCTGCAGAATCTTTTGTTTTTTTATACCTAATTCTTGACTTTGAATTGTTGGCTACTAGCTCGGTCATATTCAGTGACATTGATCTGGTCCCTGAGTTACTCTGTATTCTTATGATTTTATATTAAGGTTTAACAGAGACTTCTCCAGCCTGAACTCTTTTATCCGTTTATTTTTAGGGCTTTTCTGTGTTGGAATTTAATTTTAAACTTTTAAAAATGCCTTTGTTAATTCTTATTAAAAATGTCTTTAAAGTATAGAGGGGTTGCACATAACTATGAGACATCCTAGGCTGCTTTGATACATGCCTCAAATCCAAAATAAGGCGATAGGTATACTTTACCCTGCCCTAACCAAATTACATCTGCAATACTATGTTCAAGTTTGTGTGCCACTTTTAAAAGAAATATATTGGCAATTTCCTGACCTGTGATTTTGCCCACAGAATATAACTATTCATGAGTTCACATTCACTTAAATATTTTCTTGTTATGAATTTTGGTTTTGGTTTAGAGTCTGTTGGGAGACTTCTCAAAATTTAATTTTATTATAAATGCAATAACCATCAGCAAAACAATTATATAAATATGAAATCATGATTAAAATTATACAAAAAACAGATGAGCTATATATTTGTTTATTTAGTGGCCTTCTTGAGATGCCTTTCTTTAGTCTGTTCTACTAGGTCTCACAGTGACTCCTTCATTTGAAATGTATTTTTGATTATTATTCTGGCCTAGACACTGAATCAAGAATCCCTGTTTTATAACAATTTACCATCCAGTGTAGACCAACCTAGGGCCAAAACACGTGCTGAGCCCCCAGATGGCAGGCCAAAAATAGTAAATATATACATGAGTATAAGTAATTATAGTCACAGGTGTGTGTGTGTAGGGGGTGGTGGTGGTGGTATACATGTGTGTCTCTGCCTATATTTGTGTTAGCAAGTGGATTTGCTGTCCTTTTCACAAGAGTATGGGGGTGGGGGGGTTCTTGCTACTTGAAGTATTTTAAGTATCTTATATTGTCTTATCTTTTATAACAGTCATTTATATCATTATTCCTTTTGTAGTGCCATGGAAAGCCATTCTCTCCTCAATCCCAATTTACAACAAGGGGAAGGAGTACTCTCAAGTTTCCGAACCACATGGCAGGAGTTTGTGGAGGATCTGGGCTTCTGGCGCGTGTTGCTTCTGATTGTTGTCATTGCACTACTTTCTCTTGGAATTGCATACTATGTCAGTGGTGTTCTTCCCTTTGTGGAAAATCAGCCTGAACTGGTACATTAAAGTTATGGAAAGAAGGCAGGTGCCCCATGCCTGCTTCTCAGCTGTGTTCTAAATTTCCCAAAATGCTTCTCCCAGTACAATGCTAGTACTATATCATTTGGCTTTTATACTATTTAGTGTATTTGTTACCCTTTAAGAAGGGAGATTTATTGATCTGAATTAACTGTTCTAAAGTCTAAAGTATTTTAAAGCTACCTCTGACACATTCTAACATTTTAATACAGCCTAGGAGTAGCAGGAACCAATTTTGATAAAACATGAGGATTAATAAAGAATGAAAATAAAATGAATAATAATCCTCAATCCAGAAACCTTATCTTATCACAAGGACCAATTAAATGCAGTTTTTAGCAAAAGAAAAGTTGATATGGTACAAGGTATTCTCATTGAGGCAAAACTGCCTTTATAACATTGTGGGTTTTTTTCTCTAGAGTAAGGAGGGAAAGAAGAATGAAAACTCATATTTAACACTGATTAGCAATCCCATATTAACACATTGATAGGTTATATGGGTAGTGAGGCAGCTAGGGAGTATAGTGGAGATAGTGCTAGACCTGCAGTCTAGAAAACCTGAGTTTGAACCCTAGATATTTACTAGCTATGTAACTCTAGGAAGATTTGCCTAACTTCCTTGGGCCTCAGTGTCCTTGTCCGTAAAATGAAAGGGTTAGATTCTGTGGCCTCTAAAGTTCCTTCCAGCTCTAAGTCTATGAACCTAGTTGATAGGCTAATATTGTAAGCCAGTAAGACCTTGGTTCAAGTCTTTAACATTTATTGACTGTGTGACCATGGGTAAGCCACTTAACCTCTCACTGCCCCAGGTAACTAAGTTTATATGTTATAGATAAATAGATGATCTGTTCTCTTGAACTAACAAGGAACTCCCCATAGCTAGGAAGCCACACATCTGGACCCACTCATATAGTTTCTTGTTCTGTCACGAAACAAAGCTTTGGGAATAAGCTACATTTCAGTCCTTACTTTTTGTTTTCTTTAAAAGTGATTGAATCAATCTTATGTTATTTATTTGTGTTGTTTTTTCAGGTAATATTGTGTTAATGGTGTTATAGTGTCTTTGAGGGGGTGGTTGCATTGTTTAA
This sequence comes from Monodelphis domestica, assembly GCF_027887165.1. NCBI lineage: Eukaryota > Metazoa > Chordata > Mammalia > Didelphimorphia > Didelphidae > Monodelphis > Monodelphis domestica. Next base: position 170,311,526 of record NC_077229.1, read on the forward strand.
TTTGTTTTTTTTATTTTCAGGCTGCTTTGGTATCTGTGCAAAACAAGCTTGAAAAGTTCCGTTTTCTCTGTTTGATTTCCCATTTCTTCTTTAGTGTTTCATTTCAAAAGCCTCCTGTTCATCAAAAATATGTCAGAAAGCTCATTTTCTTCTTAATGGTTGGAGGAAAAGAGAATGTGATGCAAAATATTTGGCTGTCAGTTTAATTCTGTAGTGCTATTTTTTTAAATGATAAACTTCATCCTGTAAGACAGTTACATTTTCACAATTGCACCATATAATGTCTTCATCTTTTTGTTTATGGTCTTGTTTGGAGGCCTTGTTATTATTTTTATAACAATCCCTTCAGTGTCAGTAATTCTCTGATGACCCATACTGATAGGATATTTCTGAGTTAGCATTGCTGAATAGTATTGTTCTGAGTATTGTAAACACTTTATGGATGGGTATAATATATAAATTCATATCTGGCCCCCAAATCACATTGCAGGTTCAGCAGTAAGGCTGAAGCCCTCATTTGTTAATACTTCTGGAATGTTATAAATCATATTATTAGGTTATTAAGAAAAGAAATTTGAAAGTTTAAAATTTATTCATTGGAAGAAATGAGAAAATTGTTTTTAGCAAACTTATGACTGTCTTAACAAAAATACCCAAGCTACTGCTAATTGAAGAGTTTCTAGAATTAGAAATTGTAGAATACAATTATGCATTTTGCTTCTCTTATTCTTTTCATGTCTTCATTTGTTTTTGTTTTATATTTCTGTATCCAGATCGAGGCTGCTTTATGTGGTTTTATCTTTATTAAAAGATCTATTGTGAATTTCTTTATAAAATTACTGCTTCATAGTAGGCTTGTACATACGCTTGTTTTTAAGTTAGATACAAACAAAACTAATTCTAGTTGGCATAAACACAGAAAAACTAGAATAATCCTAAAATGGAATCCTCTAAAACCTAATTAAAAAGGTATTCAGAATGAATGTTTTACAAATCAGCAAAGATGTGCACAATTGGTGAAATAGATGCAGAAACAGCACATTTTTAAAAGTTACAGATTGAGTAATGTTTCCTTCTAAATGCTATGCTCTTTGTAGATCTTATTCTGTGTATTGACCAATACTACCAATAAATGTGTTTGTGTTTTCCACAAACTTTGGTGAAGATGGATTTTTTGTTTGTTTTCATTTTTGTTTTTAAATTTATTTCTGTATCAATTGTCATTTTCTTTGCCATTTTGTTTTAAGTTTAATTTTACAGTGGGTTGATCCTGCAGAATTAGAATGGAGTAAGGAGCCCAAGACATCTTTTCATACCTACTTGAATTAAACATATTTGGAACATCATTATCTGATAGTTTCTATGAATTTTCTCTGTACAAGAATCCTGAGGCATGTTTGGATAAATTGCTTGCCAACCTAGCCCTTTCTAGCTATCTCTGCTCCCTACTTCCATCCTACCAACATCATGCTATAGTATTTCCTTCATCAGCCTTCCACACAAGCCAGTTTACCTGCTTTTCGGGAAGGAAGGTGATGAGAAACAAAAAGATTTTTAATGCCTTTTTCCTCAGAATTTCACCTCCACCAACTTATGTGCTTGAACTCCAAACTCCAGTTCAAATTGTTTTCAGGAAATCTTTCATCCCTATTAAAAAAAAATCTGACATCTCTTCTTTGATACAGTGAAAACACTGAATTGCACTCAGTTCAGTAAATAGGTACTAGGTACTTATTATGTCCAAGTTATTGTTACATTTAATTTGCACTCATTGCTCTATTAAAATACTTTGCATTGGTTTTGTGGGAATATATGCCATCATTTACTAGATTATAAACTTGTGTGAAGATTAAATTTAACTCTCCCCTGATTATGAAAATGAAATTAATTAACTCTCCCCTGATTGTAAAAATTAAATTAACTCTCCTGCCCATTTTTAGATTTAATCACCAAAAGTACAAACATGCTATGTACAGTTGAGTGGGGAGATTTGCCCATTTTTAGATCTATTCACCAAAAGTGTAAACATCCCACTTAATCATTTAGTGAGGTCTGTGACCTGGGTGTGCAATAGAGGGTGATGAATCAGAATCAAACTGACAGCCCCTGGGCAGTCCTAAAGCAAAGCTTCAACTGTGATTGGTATATGTAAAATTAGGGGAAGGCACAGGAAGTGATGCAAAAGAAAGTGTCTTTAAAAGGGAGTTACACTTTCATGAGTGGAATTCAACTTGGACTTCACTTCTTCTGGAGTTCTGAGTTTGAGTTGGAGGCTAGTGAAGAATCTGCTGACTGGACCTGAGACCTTGTTCCTGGTCAGGCTGTTCTTAAATCTCTCCCTTTGGACTGACACATGGTGAGTGAAAAAAGCTGATTCCTTTCCTGGATTTTCTGAAGAGACTAGCCTCAGGAGAGACCTACTTCTGAAGACAGACTTCCCCAGGCCCTTGGCTTTGCCGAGGCTGGCTAAGAACTAACTCTCCCTGGCCGGGTTGAGCCAGGGGCTGGGGGTAAATTACTTAGTGCTTAGAGTAGATATCTTACTCTATCCTCTCTCTGATTTCCTACTTCATTCTTTCTATATTTTGTAAATAAATTGTAAATAAATCTCTTGGAATAAATTCCTGGTGACCCTATTTCAAATATAATCCAGTCCAACCTTTTTTTTATAATTAACCCCTTTCCGCCTTACACTTGAGAACAAGAATTGTGCCCTCTTCTATACCTTCTCATCCTTTTCTAGAATAGGGTTTTTCTTGCTGTAATTAAACAATTAATGTTGACTGAATAAAATTGAAAAGTTTTTCATTTGGGCCTAATACATTATTCTCTTCAGTTAGAACAGAGGGTTTTTTAATATGTTCTTTTTTCATGTACTATGTGCAAGTTCTTCTGATCATTGTCCTCATAGAATGTCTAATACAGAACTTTAAAGAATATTCTAAAAATTAATTGTTTTTTTTGTAGCTGGAGTTAGAATTTTTTAAAAAGTAAAAAAGTTATCTTTTTTGTGGTTCTAGGATCATCTGAATTTCCTGGTTTAGTTAGGTATTGTCCAACCCATGAAAGTCATTTCCTAGATCATCCTAATCCTAGGATCCTCATATATCTCTTGAATAGGGTTAAGAATGTACTTCAAGGGTTTATACTGGGGAAGGGGGGACAGTGCTTGTGGTCTTTTAGGGTATGAACTTCCATTTCTAGTAAAGGGTGTTCTTACTAAGTGTTAATGACTAACTATGTGTGAAAGACCGGGTATTCCAAGTTCTTGATTGATTAAGTTAAAATAAACAAAAGGAGTTTAAACTAGTAGAGTTGGAAGACATAAAGAGCTATGTATTGTAAAAGAGAATTTAAATTAACCAAAATTATTTTAAACGATATGTTAAGTCATTCGTTCCTCTTCTTCTGTTCCCTGTCCTTTTGACATTAAGAAGACTGACTTTCTAACCAAACTGATATTCTGTTCTTTGGCATAAATTTAGACTTGGTGTCCAAGTTTCCTAATTCTTGCTTCTTTAGTAAGGCACACAGGAAGGGAGGTATTAAAACATCTACATTTTTTTCTGGAGTTATATGTTAGGTTAACATCTTTACTACTTGAAAAGTAGTTGTTATGCTTTTTTTCTTTCTAAAATAAAATTCTGTTCATATTCATGCCTGAATAATTAAAGTATTGTTATTACAGGTTGTTTTCCCCCAAAATACTTTGAGCAAACTTAAAAAGCTAATTAGGGATTCCAAAATTGCATCAGAGTTATTACCCTATTTGCTAATCTCCAGTGACAATGCCTCCTTGTTAGACTTACCATTTCAATAAGCTCATTGCCTCCTGTATTCTTTTAATTAAAGTTAAGAGTGATGATGGTTGCAGGAATATTTGTAAACTCAAACCTGCAGCTAATATCCTGCCTGATGGTGTTAATAAAAACTTATTCATTTCTAGTGTTTACAAGTATGTTAGAGATATCTTTCAGATGTCAGTTCTTTTTTTTTTCTTTAAAAAAAATATTTTTTTAAGCCCTTACCTTCCATCTTGGAATCAATACTATGTATTGGTTCCAAGGCAGAAGAGCAGCAAGAGCTAGGCAATGAGGGTTAAGTGACTTCTCCCAGAGTCACACAGCTAGGAAGTGTCTGAGGTCAAATTTGAACTCAGGACCTCCTATTTTCAGGCTTGGCTGTCAATCCACAGAGCAACCTAGCTGTGCCCCTTGAATTGTATTTCTTAGAAAGACCATAAAGATCAAATGGTAACTGTGCTAGAGTGAAAACAGCATAGGACTTGAAGGTACTCGACTAGGTTTAAAATCTGGCTTGGACATTTTCTGATTGTGTTGATCATGAACTAGTCACTTAATTTTCTGACCCTCAGTTTTCTCATAGGTAAAAATGAGATAAAAAATATTTGCTTTGTCTGTCTCACAAGGCTATTAGGAGCAAAATGCTTTGTAAACTTTTAGATATTTTACAAATAAAATTTATGAGATCTGTTCCCAGCCTTATAATTTCATAGATGTAAATACTAAACTCAGAGATGGTACCAGGCTAGTGACAAGGATCATAGATTTAGAGTTGCAAGGGCTCGTAGAGGTCACCTAGTTCAACCTCTTTGCTTTTCAGGGGCCCTGGGGCTCACCTGCTCCTGCTCAGTCTTCTAGGAATTCCTCCAGAGGGGCTGGGAGTGTGTCTCTCTCGGCTCCTGACTTCCTACCCTTTAGGAATATGCTTTTTTTGTGATTCTCAGTTGATGATAATTAGTCAGCCAGATTTAATTCACTTTTAGAAAGGAGGCATTTAATCCACTGACTAAGGTGACGTGGTAAGAAGTTAGTATAAAACATGTCCCATAATCCCACATCCAGAGCCCCTAATGATGGAGGCTCAATCTTAGAAAACATGGCCAACGGTTAACTCAGCTCTTGAATGCTCAGTCTGTTTCTCCCCTTTATGGGATACTCCTGAGCTTTCCATTAGGGAGGGTGTAGCTTTTCTGCTAGGTTTCTTGTAGAGAGTCTTAAAGCTGCCTTTCTTCCGGGTATCGAGGCTACACTCGGCGCCTGGTGCAGATTCTGCTGTCACGTGGAATTGTCACGTAGGAATTGCTGGGATTCCCATGAAAAAGCCTGAATAAAGCCCTATGACGTTCAGAAGTCCCTCTTTTTACAGTGACCAATAGAAAAAGGCCAGGGTGTTCTCCCTCTCCCCTCTCAAGTGATTCCTTCTCAGGGGCTTCCACCATTAAGTTGGCAGATGCTCATATTTCTAATTTGATGATATGGATGATCATTTTTAACAAAAAACGATTCGTATCAATCAATAAACCTTTATTATGTACTATGTCAGACACTAGGGCAATGCCAAATGACGAGATCCCTGATGCCAAACTAGCTAACTATTTGTATACCATCTCCAGAGGGCACAACAGAGTCTCCTTAATCCCAGCAGATTTCTCTCAGCACCTAATTGAAGTGCTTTTGACTGATTGAATGAGACTGTCTACCCCTGTTCACTCCAAGCTCATACTGATGGTTGATTGACTTAATAGAGGTATTATTACTTAAAGGAGAGTTTCAAAGCCATCTGCTTACAAGTTTAAGTGGGGGTATTTTGACTCGATTAACCTCCACCCAGAACAATCGGTAACTTGCTCTCAGGTATGTGGCAACACCACTTGGAACCTGAGTCTGCTGACCACAAGACCGCCAAGCTTGAGTTTCAGCTTGAACTGACCCTTGGTAAACTATGCAACTGTGAACAAATCATTTAACATCAACCTCAACTTTTTCTTCTGTAAAATAGGCATACTAAACTCTGCCCTCCATATCTCAAGTTTGGAATGAGGAAAATGCTTAATAATTTGTAAAATATCCTGTGAGCTACCATCTTTACATGTGTACTTCAACTGGATGACAACCATAACTTATCAAATCAATAAGTCCAAATCAGAGCCCATTCCATTTCCCCCAAGGCCACCTCTCCTGAACTTCCACAGAGAGCGCCATGATGCTTTCAGTTCCTGGGCTTCCTACCTCCTGTCAACCTCAGCTCCTCTCTCTTACTGCACTCATCCCATCAGTCTTCAAATCTTATGTCTGCCTCCTCAACACATCATCCACATCGGACCTCTTTCCACTTACGTAGCTACTAACCCAGAATAGCCCCTCATCCCCTCACCTGCACTATTATTATGACACCCTCTTAGCTGTCTCCCCACCTCAACTCTCAACCTGCCCCAATCCATTCTCCACAAAATTGCCAGTGATTTTCCAACCCCAAATATGTCATTCTCTTACTTTGTTATTGTCTTCCAGTGTCTCCCTATTGTCTTTTGGGTCCTGGGATCCTATTTTTGCATAGAAAGGGACATTTGAGGCCAATAAGTTTAACTTCTACAGGTGAGCAAACTGAGGCACAGAAAATTTAAGTAGCTTTACCCAGAATCACACAGCTAAGAAGCGTTTAAAGTGAGATTTGAATCCATGTCTTCCTGAGTCCAAATCTTGCATTTTTATCCCATTCAAATATTTATAAACTCTTCTGTTCGGAAGTTTAATCTCCTTATAACCCAGTTCCAAATTTCTCCAGCTTTATTTCCCAGTTCTCTCCTCATGTATTCTATTGTCCAGCCAAAGTAGATTTCTTGCTGTTCCCTCTCCAGATTCCTTGCCTTTGCACTAACTATTCCCCATTCCTGTAATGTACACCGTCTTTACGGTCCCCTAGAACCCCTAGCTTCCTTTTAAGACTCACATCAAGTGCCACATTTTACATGACACATTTCCTCATCTCCCCTCAACTCCCAGTGCCTTCTCTTTCCAGTACTTGTTTATATATCTCAGGCACATTCCTATCTATACAAGTTGTCTTCCCTAATAGAATGTAAGGTCCTTGAGGGCAGGGAACATCTTATTTTTGTCTTTGGATCCCTGGTGCCTGACACACAATAGACAATAAATACTTATTGATTGATTGAGTGATTGATGCTAGTTGCTTTTTTGGTTAAAGATTCGTCATTAATATCTCTTTAAAAATTTGAGAATGTTGCTTTGTGACTGGTATGGATTAAAAACCTCTGATGATAAGAAATCTGAGTTCGATGAGTGAGAGTGGATTTGTTGCTGAGCTGAAAAGAACTAAACCCTTTCTTTATCTGCTACAGTCATCTGAGAGTAATATGAGCTTGTTTTAAGTCTTGTGCTATATATATATATATATACATATTTTATATCATCTATATGTATATGTACAACACAAATATGTTGCAATTAATTATAAAAATGGATTTTTGAATCCCCCAATGTTTGGTTCTTGGATTACTTGATTGATTTATTTTTTTCACATTGCTGCCCAAAGTTTTATCACCACCACTCCCTACACATATATGTTTTTATCAAATGAATTTCCCTCAAAATAAGTCTCCATAGACCAAATTCCTATCTGGACAGAGTTACTTCGAAGAGCCCTTTGACCATCTTTCTTCTAGCAAGTACCCACTAGAAGCTTATTGATGCTGGGTTAGGGGATGGCAGAGCTGGTTATCCTTCCCCTGGTGATTAAAATGAAACGGTTCATCTCAGCCCTTATGACGCTTTATGTGCTTCTGCTACAGAGTTTTTAATTTCTAAATGTGAAGGTTCTGGATCCGAGTAGGCTGGACTGTGTTAGCCTGACATACCAGACTCTTAAGAAACAAAAATAGGTTTTGAAATAGATTCCAGGTCACTGGCAGACAGTTTGCAGAAAATTAAAGCCTGCTTTGTATGGTTCCATCTGCACAAACTCTATTTACTTAGACTGTGATTCAATTTTAATAGAAAACTGAAAAATACAGGCATCTTCCGATGTCAGCCTGGCCCACAGATGTGTTTTGACACTGATCTTCACCCTGCAAGCGTCAGTGAGGATCCTTCCCTTTATGTCCTAATGATAACTTACTGATCAGCTGGCATTCGTAATCATACGTCAGTTCTGTTATTTCCCTTCAGTGATCAAACCCCATTCATTTGCTGTCCTGGGTTAAGGGGCTATTTGGGATCTGGCTGTGTACTTAGCAGACTAACTGATGTCTTTTACTGGCCGAGCTCCAGCTTTCTTACACACAATTAACCCCATGTACCGCCACGCCATTTCTCAAACAAGGAAGCTCTGATAAGGACTTTGGAGGAGTTCATTACAAGCTTTTAGTACTTTGCTTTTTAGAACGACGCTCTTAGGGTAGCTTAAAGTATCTCCCTTCCTACGGGAGCAGCTCCCCTGCACCACAGTGGGGGCGGCTCAGTTGTGCCTCACTCTTCGCAGCCCCGCAGGCTGCAGCAGCCCAGGTCCCAAAGTCTGTCCGCACTGGATCATCCCCCTTTCCCCGCTGGGAAATTAATAGAAGCAAACAGGGGTCCAGTGAGACCATTCCCAGTATTCTAAGAGGGACGTAATGCCCAGATGCTTCTAGTCACTCCGCGGGCTGCAATTCATCTTGGGAATGAGCGGAAAACGGAACAGAAGACCTGGAAGCCATTTATAAAGCATTCGATAGCGTGCCTTCCCCTGGAAATCAAAAGGGCAATATACCCACAGAGCTCCGCTAGAAGCGAATCAGATACCCGCTTCTTAGTCTGGTGAGTCTTTCTAAAGGAATTTCTCCAGCCGAGCCCATCTTAAAGATTCAAGAGGGGTGAAGCCGCTAATATAGGAACTTAAATCCCCTGGATGGGGCTCATCTTCTCATTAGCAGCTCTGAAATGTTTTCCGTCCCTCCGTTTTTTGCTGTTAACAAACCTGGCACTCGTAAGGCTAATACCTTATTTAAATTTTTTTTAATTTAATTTTAAAATTAAAAATATACATATTTTTAAAAATTGCTGTTATGATGGCCTCGTCTTTCCTGATTGAACATCTTATCACCAACATGCTTTATTAAAGGCTGAGCTTAGAAAACCACTTTTTGATGTTCAGAGCCCTCTAAAAAGCCGTCCCTCCTTCGAAGAATCACTCGCTCCTCTGTGGTGAGAGAATCGTTTTCAGTTCCTGACTTGACGGTGGTGGAAGGTGCTTGAAAAATATCCTGCTGGTGCGAGGATCTGCCGTTCCCCATCTTACTGGGAAGGAATAAGGAGCCTCGAAGGCAGGGTGCGACCAAGGATAGAGCCAGATGAGCCGAGTTCCAGTCCTACCTCTGAAACTTAGCAGCTAGGTGACCTGGTGCAAGTCAGTTAGGTCTCCTTTCTTCATCTGTAAAGTGAGGGCATTTGAGAAGGTGCTCTCTGAGCCTCCTTCCAGCGTGGGAGCCATTATCTCCTTTCCCTTCCCTCAAGCACCTGTGGCTCAACACATTCCCATTCCAAAAGCCCTCTGAAATATATGATGGAGTAGAGATGGAGGACCTTCCTTACTCATAATAATTTTCATTTTATCATGTCCTTTGAGGTTCAGAAAGCCCTTTTCTCACCACCATTTGTATCCAGTTTTACAGACCAGGAACCTGAGACCCTAAACCAGGGGTTCATAACCATTTTTTTTAAATACTTTACCTTCCGTCTTAGAATCATTACTGTGTATTGGTTCTAAGGAAGAAGAGTGGTAAAGGCTGGGCATCAGGGGTCAAGTGACTTGCCCAGGGTCACACAGCTAGTTTTAATTTAAATTGCATCAACAACAAATGAACTTTTTTTTTTTTAAACACACCTTTTGCCAAGGCAGAAGAGGACTGAGGATTAGGCAATTGGGGTTAAGTGACTTACCCAGGGTCACACAGCTAGGAAGTATTTGAGGCCACATTTGATTACCTTCTGTCTCAGAATCAATACTGTATATTGGTTCTAAGGCAGAAGAGTGGTAAGGGCTAGGCCATGGTGGGGGGGGGGGAAGTGACTTGACTGGGAAAGTGTCTGAGGTCAGATTTGAACCTAGGACCTCCCATCTCTAGGCCTTACTCTCAATCCACTGAGCCACTCAGGCCACATCTGAACCCAGTTTGTCCTGACTCCAGGCCTGTCTGAGCCACATGGCTACCCTCAAGATGTTATTTTAGAAGGGAAATAATTCACATTAATTGTCAGCTGGGAGTTGGAGAATTTCACAGATTTCTTTATGGAGAATATGTCATTCAGGTGGACAGAGTTTTCAATAAAGCATTTCTTTCTCTCTGGACTGGTTTATAGAAAGTGAAATTGTGACAATAATTAAATCTTCCAGGCATTTTTTGAAGGGATATAAACCAACACTGTGCTGGGTGCCGTGAGGATGGGGCAGGGTATTAAAAAAAAGACTAAAAAAAAATAGCTTTTGCCCTCAAGGAGTGTATATCCTTTCTTCTCCACTGACCTAGTTAAATCACTTGTGAAGATGCCAAGAGAAATACTAATTACATTTTCCCTGCACTTTTTTTTTTACAAAAGACTTTTTACATCCATTTGTTTCACATGCAGTAAAGTAGGGTAGATTAAGTATTTGGGGCAGCTAGTCGGTACAGTGGAGAGAGCACTGGGCCTGGAGTAATGAAGTTAAAATCCAGCTTCAGATACTTAATAGTTATATCACCCTGGGCAAGTCACTTAACCCTGTTTGCCTCAGTTTCCCCATTTGTAAAAAGTGAGCTGGAGAAGGAAATGGCAAACAAGTACAATACCTTTGCCAAGGAAAACCCAAATGGGATCATGAAGAATCAGACACAAATGAAATAACTCATCAAAGATGATGGGTTTAAGAATTCTCATCTCCTAGTCCATCAACTGGGGAATGGTTGAGCAAACTGTGGTACATATTGGCCATGGAATACTATTGTGCTATAAGAAATGATGAGCAGGATGAGTGCAGAAAGAGCTGGAAAGACCTATCTGAACTGATGCAGAGTGAAATAAGCAGAACCAGGAGAGCACTGTGCACAGTAACTGCAATATTGTGGAATGACCAAATGTATTAGACTTTGCTACTAACAGAAATGCAATGCTCCAGGACCATTCTGAGGGACTTGGGACAAAGAATATTATCCGCCTCCAGGCAAAGGGCTGTAGAAGTTGGAATGCGGATCACAGCATACGTTTGGGTTTTTATTTCAGGGTTTTGGTTTTCTGTGAATATTCTCTTACAACAATGACCAATATGGAAGTATGTTTTGCAGAATACTTGTATAACCCAGATCAAACTGCTTATCTCTGGGAAGGGGTCAGGGGGAGGAAGAAAGGAGACAATCTGAATCTAATAATTTTGGAAGACATGTGGAAAATGGCTATTTCATGTAATTGGTAAAATAAAATGTCTTAAATTTTTAATAAAAAATAAAGTCTGTGCCAAGAGAAAAAAAGAAAGTATTATCATCTCCCCTTTATAAGAATCCTCATCCCCATTTCACAGGTAAGGCCACTGAGGCACAAAACAGTGACGTGAGTTGCCTGTGTCCATACAACCCGTAAGTGAAGGAGACAGGATTTGGTGTACTCTCCGCCATACCACAATGGTCACCTTTCATGGTCGGCTCCTGTGACTCATTGTCTGTGCTTGCTGTTTTCCTTCAAAGGAGCCTGTTTACCTACCTCCCCGGCTGTCAGAATTACCTGAAATTGCAATAGCCAGACGTGTGCAGTCCATACTGTGCATCTGGTATGATTCATCTTGATCAGCTGCAGGACAACAATAAGCTGGCATTCCTATAACCCTTGGAAGTTTGCAAAATGCTTTAAATATGACCTCATCTTAGCCTTCCAACCCTCAGAGGGAGGTGGTGCCATGAGTACTAGCCTTATTTTATCATTGTAGACTAGAGAATTTTAATGACTTGCCCACCGTCCCATAGCTAGTCGATGTCCAAGGCAGGATCCGAACCTAGGACCTTCTGGTTCTTGGCTTAGCATTCACTTTACCCTCTAGAGCCTACTGCCTCCAAAATGTCACAGCCCCCTGCCTGGCATTTCCCCCCCTAAATCCTTACTTTCTATCTTATTATTAGCAACAATTATTATTATTATTATTAACAATTCTAAGACAGAAAGGCAAGGGTCAGGCCATTGGAGTGTAGTGACTTGCCCAGCTAGGAAGTGTCTGAGGTCCTTATTTGAACCCAGTTCTTCCTAACTCCATGCATGGCTCTCTACCCACTGAGCCACCATGATGCGCTCCCTTTGACGCCTTCATTCTACTACTGAAGCCAGGAAAGAACAACATGCCTTCCCGGGTGGCTTGTCCATCTGTTGGGACTTCTCCATTTTTAGACGCCATCTAGCCCTGGCACAAGCTCTTTTTTCAAAGAGCAGTTGTTGAAACCTCAGTGTAGGAGAGTCCAAGATGACATCTGCCAGTCTCGCCCATTTTTTTCCCTTGGAAAGACCGTGGCTATTTGGAGAAGGGCTGACAGCTTCCTTCCCTTCAGGGGAGGATGGGAGGTGGGGGGGGGGGGACAAACAGCAGCCTCTGAGAACGCCTGCTGTCTTAGGATCCTTTGTAAGTGTCGCATCTGTGACAGGCTTTGGCCCTAACACCTCTGAGGGTCAATAGGACGGGCATCTGTTCTATTAACCTCATTACAAAGGAAAAACTGAGGCAGGGAGGGCAGGTTTGAAAATTATATATAGATATTACGTGTAGAAAATTAGTGCCAAAATGGGACTAGAGGTGAGGTCTCAGTGCCCATTCAGGCTCCTCTCCCTTCTCTAATACAGCTCATTCCTGTCATCACTGAAGGAAAGAAGGGAAAGGGAAGAGCATCCCATCTGCTATGAATGAATCTCTCTGTGCTTCTGACAATCCACAGTGAGGTGGCGCGTGAATGGGTGCCCCGATTAAAGTCAGGAAGACGCCTTCATCTTCCTGTGTTCAAATCTGGCCTCAGACACTTAGGAGTCATACAACCCTGGGCAGGACACTTAGTGCTGTTTGCCTCGATTGCCTTGTCTGTAAAATGAGCCGGGGAAGAGAACGACAAACTGTGCGGGTATCTCTGCCAAGAGAACCCCTGATAGGGTCACAAGGAGGAGCACGTTTCTGGAAAACATCAACAGGATCCTAGTTTGCCCTACAGGAGTGTCTTCTGCAACAGGGCAGAACCCAGAACAACGAGGGCAAGTGGCAAAGAAGTGAATTTAGGTCTCATGGTCAAGAACAATTTCCCAGTGATTCGCTATCCCAAAGTGGGCTGCCTTGGGAAGCAGTGGATTTCAGTGGAGAGTTCCTTTCACCTTTGAGATAGGAAACCGAGGCTCTGTTCCTCTATTCTGTGTCTCAGAGTCACACAGGATTGCAGTTTGAGCTGAAAGGGACTTCGGAAGACCATCAAGTTTTGTAGATGAAGAAACTGAGGCAGCCAGTCAATAAACATTGATTGAATAACTAACGTGCAACACTTCCCAAATATCTCATTTGATCCTTACAACCAGCCCATTAGGGAGGTGATATAGTTAGCCCCGTTTTACAATTGAGGAAACTGAGGTAAACAGATTTTTTTTTAAGCCCTTACCTTCCTTCCTCGATATTGGTTCCAAGGCAGAAGAGAGGTAAGGGCTAGGCAATGGGGGTCAAGTGACTTGCCCAGGGTCACACAGCTGGGAAGTATCTGAGGCCAGATTTGAACCTAGGACCTCCCATCTCTAGGCCTGGCTCTCAATCCACTAAGCTACCCAGCTGCCCCCAAGGTAAACAGATTTTAAGTGACTTGTCCAGGGAACCTCGGTGTTCCCAACTCCCCATGTAGTACTCTCCTGTCTCTTGCCCCACATGGAACTCCTCCAGCTCTCCCTTCCACCCTGGTTATTAAAGATGGAATGTAGGTCATAATGCCACCTCCCAGCACTAGCACCCAGCACCCATCCTGCCCTCCCCACTGTTAGATCACCCAAAGCATGGGTCTGTGGGGGCCGGATGGGAGCCTGGCGAGGCCCATTCCATATATCTGATCAGTAACAAAGGGCTGATGCTGTTGTCTCAAAGTGCAAATCCCCGGGCGAGTGATGTCACGGTGTTTTGTTTGTCTCTATGTGCCACAGGCTTCAGATTTCAGTTGTGAAGGGAGTGGCGCAGCAGCGGTGGGGCTTAGTGGGGGGAGAGTTATTGGGTTCAGAGAAATTCCAGGAAGCCATAAATACTTGTTTGCAGCTGATGGAAGCAAATTTTCAGGGGAGACAGAAAAGCTCAAAGGTGCTTCCTCCCTTCTGCTGCTTTTCTTCATGAATAATAGTTAGCGTGTACAAGGAGATGGACAGGCAGTTGCTAGAAGAGGAAATCCAACCCATCAACTGTCATAGGAAAAAAGGTTCCAAAGTTCTCTGGGAGTTAGAGAAATGCACATTATAAAGAAACGCTGAAGTTTCCACTGGCAAAGTGAACAACAATGATTTTTTAAAAAAGCCCCAAAAGGAAAATGACAAATGCTCAAAGGACGATGGGAAAATGGGTAGGTTAAAGTATCGGTTGGTGGAGCTGCGATCTGATCCAGCCATTTTGGAAAGCAATCTGGAACTGAACCCCAAAGATACCACAATAGGTCTATACAATAGAAGAAAAGGAGGCATGTGTACAAAAGTATTTAAAATGACCTTTTTTGTGTGAGGAAATGAAGGGATTGCTCATTAACCGCTGGGGTGGTGGTGTCTGAATCAGTTATGGTATGGGAATATAGTGGAATACTCCTGTGCCAAAAGAAATGATGAAAGGAAGTGTTGGAGAAATACCTGGGAAGACCTATGAAATGATGCAGATTGACAGGGAAATTATATATACATATGTATGTTTATATATATGTGTATATATATACATATGTATGTGTATATATATATTTATGAGCAACATGGTAGAAGGAAAGAATTCTGAAAGACCTAAGAAGTATGATCAATGCAAAAATCAGCTGCGACTCCAAGGAACTCCTGATAAAAGATGCTACCATCCTCTTGACAGAGAGATGATGGACATGGAATACAGACTGAGGCATATTTTGGGGGCATGGCCAATTTGAGGATTTGTTTTGCTCAACTATGAATATTTGCTACAAGATCTTTGTTTTTCTGTAAGGGGTGTGGAGGTGGTGAGAGAGAATAAGATTTTCTTAATTAAAAAATTTAAATAGGGGCAGCTGGATAGCTCAGTGGATTGAGAGCCAGGACTAGAGACAGGAGGTCCTAGGTTCAAGTCTGGCCTCAGACACTTCCTAGCTGGGTGACCCTGGGCAAGTCACTTAACCCCCATTGCCTAGCCCTTCCCACTCTTTTGCCTTGGAACCAATATATAGTATTGATTGTAAGATGGAAGGTAAGGGTTTAAAAAAAAATCAAATGGTACCATAAGCTTGGCTAAATGCTTTATATGTTTTTCCCTTGATCTTTACCACAACCCTTTGGTGTAGGTGTTAGTATCTGCATTTTACTGATGAGGAAACTGAGGCACAAAGATTAAGTTACTTGCTCGATGTCATAGAAGTTAGTGTTATAGACTGGTTTTGAACCAGTCTTCCAGACTTTACTTCCCACATTCTACCAGCTATGTCACATTGCCTCTTCATAATGGCAGCCCTATGATTCTCATTATAACACCATTAAAAGGGCCAATTAGTTGCAGGAATGAAAGAAGGTCCTGTCACACAGCATTTTAATTGGGGAGGAGCTGGCTGTTTTCTGGCCCTGCTGCCTGCCTCTGCCTTCCCCAAAGTAATATATGACTGCTTCCCAAGGAAGGTTTGTAAATGGCTTTTTATCCATGATTTTGGACAATTCCCTTCTTCCTTTGGGAGAGTAATCCACAGCCCAAAAGCCTTGGCTGCCTGTCTGTTTTCCTGATATTCACACAAATGATTGGCCCCACCATCTTGCTCTACTTCACCAGATTAAAGCTATTGGAGTAGAGTTGTTTGTTTGTTTGAACTTTCTCATCTTTGACTTGTGCTGCTCCTTGCTAAATTTGGAACCAACATCTACCCTGCCTTCTGGTACTAAGGGGTTAACTCATTCCTGAGCTTTAGGAAAAGAGAATACACATGAATGGAACAGCAAAAGGAACTGAGAATTTGTTTGCCTCTTGGTAGCAGGAAAGAGATTTCTTTCATTCTTTCTTTTCCTTTTTTCCTACAATCTACACAATGAGCTTTTTAACCTGCAGGGGGATTCTGTTCTCCTGTCATGAGCTACCCAGAATCTTTAGCCTTGAATGAACACCATTCTCAGACGCCTAGTTTCCTGGGATGAGGGCAGGAAGGCTTTTGAGCAGGGCATTGAAGAGTTCTTCCTTCCAGTTGATCTGGATAGTACCTCCCTTTCCCTCAACACATCTGCCCTATAGTCTTTCCCCTTTCTCTCCCCTGCTCTTTCCTCCCTCTCTAATAATCCAGCATTGCTTTTGGCAGCTCTCTTTCCTTGGCCTTGAACTCCAGGAAATCACATTACCTATTAGATGACTTGGTGGAGACTCTCCAAAGCTGGGACAAACTGTTCTGCCATTTTTTTCTCTATCCTATGTCAGTTCCTAAGAAAAAGGCTACCTCTTGCTTTGTGCCCTAAGGATTTGTTTGTCCAAATATAGCGCGTATTGAAGGCTTTTATTTCCCGCAGGGGAAATTTTCATGACACTTTAATCTAGAAATAAAAACAATACCAGATCTTCATTACACCAAACCCTCATTATACAGGTCAAATCCTGGTCCAGTAAACTCCAAGGGATTTTTTTTTTATTGTACGGGAAATTGGTTGTATTAACTCTTTCTCGAAATTAGTGAGCCATCTACATATTGGGGCTGGGAAAGCTTTCTGCTGCATAGAAATTTTTGTGATATTAAGATTGATTTTATGTCTACACGAGATTGCTTACTATCTTAACATGGGTAAACAGGGGTTTGGGGGAGGAAGGGAGAGGGAGACTTTGAGACTCAATCAATATCCTTTGAAAAATGTTAGAAACTTGGGAGGAAAACAAAATAAAATTTAATAAATTTTTTTAAAGATTGATTTTATGAATCAATAGCACCTGAGGTTCCAATCAATCGATCAATCAATCAATACACATTATTCTGGTTCTTATTACAATAAGTAGCTTAGCTTGAAGGGTTCTGTCAAGGAGCTTTCTTTCCAAAGGGGGAGGCCACATGTCCATAAATGAGTACATACAGATGTAGACAGAGGACATAGAAGGTAACCTTAGAGGGGAAGATTCTGGAAGCTGAGGGTCCCTGGAAAGGCTTCCAGAAAGAAGAAGCATTTGAACTGAGTCTTGAGGGAAGTCAGGGGAGCAAAGTGAGGGGGCAGTGATGTCGGAATGAAGAAATACTAGTGCAATGTAGACTCTGAAGATGGGGGTCATGTGCAAGGAGCAGTCAGGAGACCGGACTGTGTGCAGAGAATGGATACAAGAAGACTGGGAATACAGGAAGAGTCCAGGTTGTGAAGGGATTTACATTTCGGGTAGAAGACTTCGATTTTGATTCTGGAAGCAATAGGAAGTCCTTGAAGTTTATTGAGGAGAGGAATGACAGGGTGAAACTTGTGCTTTTCACTCCTTGAGGCAAAAATGGAGACTTCTTTGGTCTCTTTAGCAAGAGTTGGACGCTGTTCTCCTGATCTGAAAAGACTTCCCACTAATTTCCATTCTCAGTTTTTACTGTACTTTACCCATAATGAAGTTTCTTGTAAGCCCTAGAGGTCAGGCTTGCCAAGGGCTACTTGAGTGGTTTGTTATCATCCTAACTGGGAACTCAAGGGAGTTTTGACCTGGGATTACTTGATGATAAGTGGAATTCCTTGGGGTTCCCTATGAGTAAAATATGGAAGAGGTCAGGGATGAGCAGGGAATTCTAGAGCTAGTGAGAAGGCTCTATCATCTTGGTTGGGGGATCTGCATCTGGAGACCTTGTGAAAGTATCTCTAGTAGAGAAGCCTTCTAGAGCTAGCAGATCTTGGAAGGGTGGTGGTAATCAAGACTGAATCACTTGAACGGGCAGAGTGATGGCTCAGTGGATGAGAGCCAGACCTGGAGATGGGAGGTCCTGAATTCAAATCTGACCTCAGATACTTTGTAGCTTTGTGACCCTAGTCAAGTCACTTAACCCCAATGGGGTAGCCCTGTCTACTCTTCTGCCCTGGAACCAATACTGAATTACTTGGCTTAAAGTCAAATAACTATTGAGTTCATTATCCTACTCCTTTCTCTAGACACGAATCCCAAGACCACAGAGAGCTGATAGCCTTTGCTTAATAGTATGTTATCCAATATGGATCCAATATAGGGATGAGAGAATAGAAATCTGAGAAAAAAGAAAAGAGCAAATGAAAGCAGAAAGGGCAGGTGAGAAACACAGGGCAGCCCCACTCTCGGCTCTTTTACCTGCGCCTGACTCTTCCTACCTTTTTGGTAGGATGAATGGCCTTCCCCTACTTTGGGGGACTTCCCCATTTGGCCTTGAAACTTTGAGCCCACACTTGGTCTCTGCAGGGCTCAGGGGGTGTCAAAGAAAGAACGGTTGTGGCAAAGGTGAAACATCCTGGACAAGGGAAACAATTACCAGGCGTGCATTTTATAGTCAGACAGATAAATATGTGTCAGCAAATGTATAGCTGCATGTGGAAATGCATACACCCCCTCTCCTCCAGGAAAAAAAAATAGAGTCACCATTAAAAGAAAGAGGGTGAATTCTCTCATTCAATGAACGCAAATCTCTTCTCATGAAGCTGCCCACGGGTTTCCCATCAAGAGAGTAATTCATTGTACATGGAAGGGAACTTCCCATATGGAAATTCCCACTTCCTCCTGAGAACAGTACACACAGTGTTAACCTTGATGAGTAACATTTTCCCTCCTGCCACCAGTGCTTGCTGTGAATTGGCCTTTCACTTGGGAGATTGGCTGCCCTTCTAGATCTCGTCTAACTTTTGGCCTGAGTCTTTACAAAGTGACGGTGCCAAAACTAGGATGAGAACCGATGTCTCAACATCTCCTCCAGGATCCTTTTCCTTAGCCCTCCCAGCTCACTCACACATTGACTGGTGCAAGGCAAAGAGGATGCCATCCCAGTGACTACAAACCAGATTCTCTCATGGTAGACTTTTTTGTCCCATGGGAGACCTAGGTCTGGACATAATGGCCCCAAAGGGAAAAGTAGGAGCAATGGATGGAGCTGAAATTTAGGCTTACTGTAACTAGTATCAATAACAAGTAAACTTAAAGAAAAAACCACACCCTTAATTTCAGTGTTAGAATGGACACCAAGTACCCATTCCAAGGCAGAAGAGTGGGAAGGGCTAGGCAATTGGGGTTAAGTGACTTGCCCAGGGTCACACAGCTAGGAAGTGTCTGAGGCCAGATTTGAATGCAGGACTCTCTATCCACTGAGCCATTTAGCTGCCCCAACAAATGAACTTCTAATAATTGCAACCTTTCCAAAGTTGAATGGCTGGCTGCAATACTGTGGTTCCACTCATTGGCGGTCTTCAAGCAAAGGCAAGCTGTTCACTCACTGGGAATGTTGTGGAGCGAATTCTTACTTGGGTGAGTATGGAGAACACTAGAGAGCCTCTGAAATCCCTCCTGACTCAGATTCAGAGATTTTGACTTTCCCAGAGGGCAGTGGCAAAATCTAGAGCTGCCGCTTTTCAAATCACTGGACAAAAACCCCATCAGCAGAGTAGCTTTATTGATGATAATGACCCTAATCACTTGCATCTTTCTTTCACCACTTATGAGAAGCCACATGCTCTCGTTTCTGGGTCACTACCATAGTTACTGTTGTGAAGGTACCATAGTTAGTAACTTATAAGCTGGAAGAGACTTTAGAATTCATTTAGTCCCACTTCTCGTTTTACTGATGCAGAAACTCAACTCTACCGATGTGAAATGTGAAAGCTAAGGTCACATAGAAGTAAATGCCTGAGCTGGGATATGAATCCAGATCCTCCAACTCAGCTAGGAGGTTCAGTGGATAGTGTTGGGCGTAGAGACAGGAAAACTCATCTTCCTGCGTTCAAATCTGGCACCAGATACTTGCTAGCTGTGTGACCCTGGACAAGTCACTTAGCCTTTTTTGCCTCCATTTCTTCATCTATAAAACGAGCTAGAGAAGGAAATGACAAACTGCTCCAGTATCTCTGCCAAGAAAACCCCCCAAAAGGGGTCACAGAGTCAGACATGACTGAAAAAAAATCACTAAACAACAACAACAAAAACTTTCAACTGGAAGTCCAACATGAAATCCTATTCATCTTCTTAGCTTTTTATGTAATAGTAAAAATTCTTTTCTCCTCCCAAATGTCAATAGAAAAGTAAGTTTTTATTTTTAATGTAGTAGAAAAAACAAGGGGCCATGGAGCAAAAGAACTGGACTTTATTCATTTTTGCCACTAATTAACTGAAGGACCTTAGGTAAGTCTTGTGCACTTCATTTCCCAGTCAAATGGGGACAAGAACGCCTTCTCTACCTACCTCTCAAGGTTGATTTGAAGATCAAGTGAGATTACAGGTTTACAATAAAGAGAGAATGGCTCCCAAAGAAATCATTTGCCTATGGATAGCAGCCCTCCCTGAGTAATTAATGTGGGGTGCTGGGCTTAGTAGAAGGTGACTAGAAAGAAATTTTGAAAGGAAAATGTTTTGCTGCCCTTTAAAGGGCAGGGACATCACTAAAGATGGTACTATGAGTTGACTTTACTCAAACTCAAAGCTCATTCATTTGAACTTTGGAAAAAGAAATAGCCTGAATTGGAGGCAGGGAATAAATAAAAAATAAAAACTGTGAAAAGGACTTGGAGTCAGGAGACTTGGCTTTGTGGACCAGATGACACATAATAGTTGTGTGACTCTGGGCAAATTATTTACCTTTTATGAAGAAGTCTTGGCTTCTACATCTCTACGAAGGGGATAATAATATCCATACTACATACCACATGAAATTGTTGGAAAGAAAGCAACTTTTTTTTTAAACCCTTACCTTCTGTCTTGGAGTCAATACTGTGTATTGGCTCCAAGGCAGAAGAGTGGTAAGGGCTAGGCAATGGGGGTCAAGTGACTTGCCCAGGGTCACACAGCTAGGAAGTGTCTGAGGTCATATTTGAACCTAGGACCTCCTGTCTCTAGGCCTGGTTCTCAATCCACTGAGCTACCCAGCTGCCCCCAAGAAAGCAATTTGTAAACCAAACAGCACTGCATAAAAGTACATTGGCACCACCATCATCATATCATTGTTATTTTTTCCAGCTTTGCTATCAGCTAGCTGTGACTTTGAGCAAGTCACTTCCCCTAGGACTGGTTCTTAGTTTCCTCACTTTCAATATGAGTAAAGTGGATGCTTGTTCAATTATTTTTAGACACATCTGACTCTTCATGATCCTATTTGGGGCTCTCCTGGCAAAGATGCTGGAGTGGTTTGCCATTTCCTTCAGATGAGTAAACTAAGACCAGCAAGGTTGACTGTCTTGCTCAGGCTTACACAGCCAGTGAGTGTCTGAGGCTGGAT
This sequence comes from Monodelphis domestica, assembly GCF_027887165.1. Taxonomy (NCBI): domain Eukaryota; kingdom Metazoa; phylum Chordata; class Mammalia; order Didelphimorphia; family Didelphidae; genus Monodelphis; species Monodelphis domestica. The sequence continues at coordinate 170,332,932 of NC_077229.1, forward strand.
TTAAACCCAGGTGTTCCTGATGCCAGGATCAGCACTCTATCCACTGCATCACCTAAAGGCCCAAGTTGTTAGTGCATAGAGAGATTTTAGAGAGCAAGTTTGATCCATTGATTTCTAAAATCAGTCCAAACACTGACATGGTTCTGTGGGAAAGATCTTTGAAAAATTAAAAGGTGTTCTCCAAATGTACTATTACAGTAGTATTAATCAACTCAAAAAGAGATAAATTCAAGTCCTTTCCTTTGCTACCAATGATGTCATCTGATAGAGACTGGAAACACATATAGAAACTCAAATTCTCAATTAGGTTAGAGCCTCCTACCGCCATATCTTCACTATCTTAAGAATTCAAGCCTCATCCTCTTCCTCCTCTAGAGCCTTTAATTGGAGTTGTCTCCCATGATATGATGTCATAGGTTCCAGACCCAGCTGACACTCAAATTTCTAGTCCCTGACTTGAAGGGACAGGCCCAGTTTCTGGTGAGACTTATGGGTGACTCAACAAAGTTGTTGGATGGATGGAACTATAAAAGGGAATGATGACTATGCACCTATGTGTGTATATGTGTATAGATCTATACATATTTTTTCCCATTGATTTTTTAAGCAGCCTGATAAAGCAGATAGAATGCTGGTCACAGAATTAGGAAGACTTGGGTTCAAGTCCTGCTTCTGAAACTTACTAGTTGTGTGACCACAGAGAGGTCACTTAATTTATTTGAGCCTCAGGCAACTCCTATAAGATCTGAAGCTCTTATTTGGTTGACTGAAGTTACTGGGGGGCATCCCCACAATGATAAATCAGGCTGATTCTAATTTGATTTTCCTAGTCCTCAACTTCATATATTCTCAGATGGTGAGAGGTGAACAATGAGTTTCTTTTATTGATGTTCTCTGAATCCATTCTTTCTGCTTGTTTAATGGGTGCTTCATTGTTGACTATGGAAGTGTGATGCTTCCTTTAGACTGGGTAAGAATAGTCTAGTGGGCTGGGATGCCATCCCATCATTAGAAAGTTTTTCTCTAACTTGAAGCATAATGTGATTTTTTTTAAAGCCTTTACCTTCTGTCTTAGAATGGGCACCATGTGTCCGTTCCAAGAGTGGTAAGGGTTGGGCAATTTGGGTCAAGTGACTTGCCCAGGGTCACAGAGCTAGGAAGTGTCTGAGGCCTCATTTGAACCCAGGACCTCCCATTTCTAGTCCTGACTCTTAATCCATTGAGCCATACTTACTTATTTTGACTTTTTGTTACTATATGTAGATCTTTCCAAGCTTAAAAAAAATTGATCTGCTCATTGTTTTTTTACAGTGCAGTAATATTCTATCACAATAAAATACCACAATTTATCCAGCCCTTCTCCAATTGATGGGCATCCCCTCAGTTTTCAGTTCTTTGCCCCCACAAAGAGAACTTCTATAAATATCTTGGAATATATAGGTTCTTTTCCTTTTTCCCAGATCTTGGGAAACAGCTGGGACTATGGTTATACACAGTTTTATAACTACCTGGCATAATTCCAAATTGCACTCCAAAATGGTTGGATCAATTAGCATTTACACCAATAGCACATTAATGTCTCCATTTTCCCACATCCCCTCTAATGTTTTTCATTTTTCCCTTTTGTCTTTTTAGCCATCCTGATAAGCATGAGATGATAACTCAGAATTGTTTTGACTTGCATTTCTCTAATCTATAGTGATTTGGAGCATTTATGGCTTTGGTTTTTTCATCCCCAAACTGTCTGTTCATATCCCATTTGTCAACTGGGGGATAGTTTCTATTCTTATAAATTTGACAAAGTTCTCTATGTATTTGAGATATGAGATCTCTCTCTGAGAAACTATATTTCCCCCCACATCTTCTACTTTCCTTTTAATCTTGGCTATGTTAATTTATTTGTATAGAAAACTTTTAACTTAATGTAAGCAAAATTTTACATCTCACAATGTTCTCTTTCTCTTGTTTACTCATAAATTCTTGTTCTGTGTTCCCTGTTTTAATTTGCTCATATCTCCTTTTTATCTTGGTCTTATATCCATTTTGATCTTGTCTTAATGAATGGTGTAAGATATGAGATATACCTAGTTTCTGACAAACTACTTTCCAATTGTCCTAGCAATTTTTACCAAATTGTGAGTCCTTATCCCCAAAACTTGGCTCTATTCTTGTATTGCCAAAAACAAAGTTATTATAAGCTTTTATTAGTTTGTTGTATGTCTGTTTTGTTCCTCTGATCTATTTTCTTAGCCAGGACCAGATAGTTGTGATAATTACTGCTTTATAAAACAGTTTAACATCTGGTACTGCTAGACCTCCTTCCTTTACATTTTTTCATTAATTCACTTAATATTCTTGATCTTTTGTTCTTCCCAATGCATTTTGTTATTATTTTTTCTAGCTCAGCAAAATACTTTTTGGTCATTTAATTTGGATGCCACTGAATAAGTAGATTCGTTTGGGTAGGATTTTCATTTTAATTATATTGACTCTACCCACTCACGTAAAATGAACATTTCTCCAATTATTTAAATCTCACTTTATTTGTGTAAAGAATGTTTTATAATTATGCATGTGTGGTTCCTGAGTTTGTTTTGGCAAGTATCCCAGGTATTTTATTCTGTCTGTGGTCATTTTAAATGTGGTATCTCTTTCTATCTCTTCTTGCAAGACTTTGTTAGCAATATATAAACGTGCTAATGATTTATGTGAATTTATTTTATTTCTTGCAAATTAGTTAAAATTATTGAGAGTTTCTACCAACTTGTTAGTTGAATCTCTAGGATTTTCTACATGCCCTACCATATTGTCTGGGAAAAGAGATAGTTTTATTATCTCTTTTCCCATTCCTGTTCCTTCAGTTTCTTTTTCTTCTCTTACTGCCTATCGTTAGCATAGAAATGCTAACAATGCTACTTATGTATTATGCTAATAATGAGATGCTAATAATGTATTAAATATATTGGTCACATAATGAGCATCTTTTTTTTGCTCCGATTCTTATTGGGAAGGCTTCTAGCTTATCTCCACACTTACTGATGGTTTTAGGTAGATGCTTTGTATCATTTTATTGTATTTATTTTTTTAAACTCTTAACTTCTGCTTAGAATCAATACTATGTATTGGTTCCAAGGCAAAAGAATGGTACAGGTAAGTGCTAGACATTGGGGGTTAAATGAGGGTCATAAAGCTAGGAAATATCTGAGTCACATTTGAACCTAGGACCTCCCATCTCTAGACCCGGCTCAGGCCACTGAGCCACCTACCTGCCCCCACTTCATATCATTTAAAGAAAAAATCCATTTTATCTCTGCTTTCCAGTGTTTTTAGCCTTTCTTTTACAATTTAAGAGTCCTCTTTACATTGGGAATAGATCCAGACCTTTAAAACGGGGACATTTGAAGGCTATTGGGGAAAAAATTAGAAGAGTCTACAATTTAGACCACTGATGTTAAAGCAGGTGAGGAATCGCAGGCTTTTTTTCTAGTACTGCCTGAGAGTGTGGGCTATGAAGTATACCTCATCAATTGACAATGGGGAGTCTTTCCTGGTAGTTTCAGTCTGGTCCATTCTCTGAGAAGGAGGAAGGAACTAATCATTTAAAGAGATAGGCAGCATTATTCTCATCAGAGGAGGCATTCATCCAGAGAGATGGAATGTCACAATGAAACCAAGGAATTCCACTTCATCTCTGAGCAAGACCGAGGCCATATTCCCTGCAGAAGACAAATTCCCATGGGCCCCTAATTGTCGTTTTCTCTGGAAATGAATAGTGTCCTGGAGAAGAACAATCCTGGGAGACTTGAGCTGGACAGAGTGTGCCTGAGATACTGGAACGTCTCTGAGCCAAAATGATGAGACTGACAGATAGCTGAAGGGGAACAGCTGCAGTGGTCGTGGATAACCTCATAGAGGCAAGGCTAGATGTGACTTGGCATGAATGCACCCAAACTTCAGCAGAGAGATTTAAGGGGAGCAAAGCAGAAGACCCCAAAGCTGGTGCTGTCTCTAGTACAAAAGAGAAACATTTATCGAGTTCTTCCTGGCGGCAGAGACTGATGCAGACAGACCCTGTAGATCCTGAGACTGAGCAGGGGATGATCCTTGTGTTTCTGATGTCATCGGATCTACGTATACATGGAAACCATGGCCAACAATGTCTGATTTCAGACTGGCTCTCTTTAACTCTCAGGATCAATATAATCCACAGGGGTCAGTCTCAGTGGGCTCATCACCTTTTTGAGCATAAACCACAGAAGCAAGGCAGTATTGAGCTGCTCTCACAGAACCTGAGATAACCAAAGGAGAGGTCTGGACTGACTTTTTTATCCCTAGAAAGAGGGAAGAGTAAGAACTCAAAAATACAAGTCCTTATTTTGGTGATGACCGATCATTTTAATAGATATATGTTCAAGAAACCCCCAAAATATCTTTTTATTTTTTTATTTTTTTGCTAAAATGTTATGGGGTGGAAGCCAGGTTGAGAGACGAGAAGTTCAGAATTCAAATCTGACCTCAGAAATGTTCTGTGTGACCCTGGGCAAGTCACTTAACACCCATTGCCTAGCCCTTAATCTTTTCCTATCTTGGAACCAATACACAGTATTGATTCTAAAATGGAAGGTATGAGTTGGAAAAAATGTTATGGGGAAAATATTTCCTACCCCCAGTATATGGATTCTCTGCCAGTAGTCACTCTGGACTTTGAGAGCAAACTACACAAGGAATTATTGGCCTTGGCAAAACCTAGAACTCCTCCTCCTCCAGGAGACCTACAGCCTGAACTTTTAAAGTTGAATATGTTAAGAACTTTGAGATCTGAACCAAAGGCTCAGCAGAGTCATGCATCCTTTCCAGTGCAGGCACACAATTCCACCAGAAATGATGTGACAGGCTTTATGTCATGTTTTTTTCACCCCTTTGGGCTAGAATCACTGACGTATTTTGGTACCTCGACTGAAGGCGATGATGCAGCTCCTCAAACTCAATATATCTCTCAGCTGAAGGAGAAACTGAGAGACACCTCCTGACTAGCCACAGCTTCAGCTTGGAAGACCAGTGATGGAAACAAAGAACATAATGCTGGAGTACAGCCTCAAGGTTTTCCAAAAAGAGACAAAGGTCTCTTGAGAAACCTTCCTATTCCAGGGACTCCAGAGTTAGCTGCTCAATGGAAAGCGAATCCATACAAGAAAATGGAGAGACTTGGCAACTTTCCTGTTTACAAAATAGCCCTAGAGAAGGGGTGTTGGAGGGGCTGGGGAAGCATCAAGACTATTTACTGCAACCATCTATTGCTGGACTTCCTCATAAGCAAGTGGAAAGAATTGATGGACCCTTCCCTTTTATATTGGTTCCAAGGCAGAAGAGTGGTAAGGACTAGGTAGGCAATGGGGGTCAAGTGGCTTGCACAGGGTCACCCAGCTAGGAAGTATCTGAGGTCAGATTTGAACCCAGGACCTCCTGTCTCTAGGCCTGACTCTCCATCCACTGAGCTCCCCAGCTGCCCTCCTCAAAGACTTTCTGATCCAGATATGGGTACCCAAAATGATGTGTACAGTGGAGGAGCCTCTGTTTGTTATTATTATAGGGCAGGAGGATCAAAGTCAGAGACAATTCCTTTCCTGTCCAAAACTGGTGCAGAGACTCACAGGGTATAGATTAAATCCCCAAAGCATGAGCATACTGATAACCAACCTGGCATGGTGGCCAGCCCAGTGGTAGACGAGCCTATAATGATCTTGATGGTCAATTCATATCAACTACTAAATTCTGGTATAGGAGCTGTGAGATCAGCCAGAGGCAAGAGAACCAGTCCTAAATAGGCCAGTCCCTAGGCTTATTATATTAAAAGTAAATGTTGGGGGAAGCTGGGTAGCTCAGCGGATTAAGAGCCAGACCTAGAGACGGGAGGTCCTAGGTTCAAATCTGGCCTCAGACACTTCCCAGCTGTGTGACCCTGGGCAAGTCACTTGACCCCCATTGCCTAACCCTTACCACTCTTCTGCCTTGGAACCAATACACAGAATTGATTCTAAGATGGAAGGTAAGGGTTTAAAAAAAAAAAGTAAATCTATAGTATCGTGGGTATCTAGGCAACAACACTAGAAATGTCCCTGTGGAATGTGCCTTGCAATATAATTGGGCATCTTTACTGCTGTACATGGGAATGACTGCATATTTGAGCACGTGCCTTTCTTATTTTGCTATTATGTTCATTTGACTATGTTTCACATCATCTTCATGCTATATCAATGTCTATTAATAGCTGGAATATATGATACTGTTGATAGGGAAGTTATATTTTACATAACCTATTGATAGTGTTATTGTTGCAGCTAGCTAGCTTTGCATTGTTAGCCATTCTTGTGGCTTTGGATTGTTTGCAGGTTATTATGATATGCACGTGCTGTTGAAATGCATGTGGGTCATGTCCCAAGTAACAGTATCCTCCCAGGTAGTGTTCTGTAAATGCCATTTCTGTTACATGTCCTGCCAGTGTTCATTTGTTTTATTTAAGTTTCAATGGTGTCGAAGGTTGGTTACCTACAAGGCCAGGAAAATCATCCTTGTTGCAGAGCACTCATGTTTGTTTTTATACCATATAGGAACAGGTACTAGACTTGCCCCAAACTGATCTTTGTAAGGGACTACAAAGAATTTTGGCCCAGGGAGGAATGTCACCCAAGCCCCACAGCCCCTTGATGTGAGACTTTCTCCTTATTGTGGACATCAATGTCCCATATTCATGTGAGAGGTGGGGGTTGGTGAAAGCAGGAGAAAAGAGAAATCTGACATCCTGAATCTGTTCAGGCTCTTCTAGCTTTCAGCTTTGAGAAAGATGATGGGTAATACGAACCTCTATTTAGGTTGCCGAAAGGAGAAAAAGTTGTGAAAATTAATAGCTGGAATATATGATACTGTTGATAGGGAAGCATTCCCCAGAAAGGGACAATACAGGGTAATGAAGAAGACAAGGGAAGTGGGGAAGAAGGAAGCTTTTCTACCACCCTACCCCTGCCCTATTAGCCTTATAATCCATAGATTTAGAACTAGAACTGACCTCAGAGGTAATTTAGCATGACCACACCTAACAATTTTCTTTTCTTTTCTTTAAAAAAAAATTAACTACAGTTTAAAAAATAATCCACAAACAAGCAAGAATAGTGATTGGAGAAAAGATGAGATAAAATTAGACTAAAAAATACTGAATGAATAAAACTAGGAGTTGTTTATATAATGGCTAATAGGCAAAGCATTAGCTATTAAAAGAGAAGAAAAAACAAGCATGGAAATTCCATGTTTAAAAAGCAACAACAAAAGAATTATATTTAAATTATGTGCTATATAGAGTTTGCTATTTTTAAAGATAACCTCCTTGTCCATCCCACTTCAGTTTGTGTAACACCATGGTTGCTCCTCAGGGTCCACCATCTCACAAAATTAGGTCATCTCTAAAAATATTAAGCTTTAAAATTTTACTCTTTGGCCACTTCCCCTCATCAATAAATCAACTAACAATCATTTATTAAGCACCTACTATGTTCATGATATTAGCTATAAGCAGCTAGGTAGAACAGTAGATACAGTGCTTTGTGACCTTGAGAAAGTCACTTAACTTCTGTCTGCCTCAATTTCCTCACCTATAAAATGAGGATAATATATTACCTATCTCTCAGGATGGTTGTGAGGATCAAATGAGATAATAGTTGGATAGCAGATAGCACAGTCTTGACATGTTTGTTGTCCAGTCATTTTTCAGTTGTGTCTATCTCTTCATGACTTCATTTGGGGTTTTCTTGGCAACAATGCTGAAGTAGTTTGTCATTTCATTCTCCAGCTCATTTTACAAGTGAGGAAATGGAGACAAACAAGGTTAAATGACTTGCTATGGGTCACATAGCTAATAAAGGTCTGAAGCTGGATTTGAACTCACAAAGGTGAGTCTTCCTGTTCCCAGGGTCAGAATTCTATCCACTGCACCACCTAGCTCCCTAACATATACTAGACCTATGTTAGTGAACCTATGGCACAGGTGCTGAAGGGGACTGCTCCCTACTCCCTTTCTACCATGCCTGAGGACATTCCTCACTTCACCTGCCCCTCTGCCCAGCAGCCCAATAAGAACACTTCCTCCCTCCCCTGTCTGGGGTAAAGCGGGGGGCTCACATGCAGCTTGAGGTTGAAGTTTGGGTACTTGGGCTCTAAAAGGTTCACCATCACTGTACTAGACAGTTAATATAACTGCTTAAAATGAAGCTGGCGTTCAAGGAGCTTACATACTATTGAAGGAAATATGTTCCACTCATATGTAATCTGCTTTTCACCCAGGGACCTCCAGTCCCTTTATCTTTCCCTTTTTCCCAAGTCTAGGGATTCTTAACCATTTTGTATCATGGACTCCTTTAACAGTCTGATGAAGTCTATGGACCCCTTCTCAGAATAATGTTTTTAAATGAATATTTAAAATTCATAGTATTACAAAGAAAACCAATTTATTTGCAATCCAATTTTAAAATTAAATTGAAGGCAAATCAATTGCACCCAGGTTAGGTACTCCTATCCTAGCCCAAATTTTCCTACTCTGGCATCATTTTCCTCCAGGCTCAATCCTGACTCTGGGTTATATGCTGCTTTCATGATAATCTACAATCCCCCAAGAAACTCTTGATGTTGCCAAGAGAAAGATGTAAAGAAATGTCTGCCTCTGCAAGTAGTGGGTTTGCCTTTACTGGAAGTCTTCAAGCAGAGACCCTTTGACCCCCTTGTCAGAATGTTGTAGAAAAGGGGTTCTTGACTTTTTTGTGTGATGGTCATCTTTGACAGGCTGGTGAAATCTATGGATCCCTTTTCAGAAGAATGTTTTTTAAATGTATTAAATAAAGTACATAGGATGACAAAAGAAACCAAATATGTTTGAAATACTGTTAAAATATTTTTAAAACAAGTTCAGGGAAAAAAAGTCCAGAACCCCCAAGTTAAGGATACCCACAGTTTAAAAAAGCCCAACAAGTAATAGTCTTATTCATGTATGAGTTGAATTTGATGGTCTCAGCCATCTAATCAGGAAAAGAAAATTGCTGAGTTTTCAATGAGGCATGACCAAAGAATCAAAATTTGTCATCTAGCATGACTCACTTTGTGCCTAGAAGCGGAGACACAGAGAATAGAGGGGAGAATGAGACAGAGAAGGATGTTGAGCTTTTGGGGTGAGGGGGACAAAGATGTTTATTTTCACAGTTTGGAGGAGAGCCAGGAGGCTTGTATGAAACTCCCCCTACACATCTGGCTTCACGCTAGCCTTGAAACCACCCTCTCATGCTATGAGTTATATAAACCAAACCAAATGCAGAGAGCTGCTGGGATGAGAAATGGTATAAAGGAAGGAAATCCAGCATTGCCTTATTTGGGGGGAGAGGGGAGGCACAGGGAAGCAAGGCCATTGGCCTTTTTAAGGGCCAGATGAGAAGAAGCCTAGAGTTTTAATAACCTTGAAATCCAACGGCAGGCTCCCAGGGTGCTCTGACTGCCATGTTTACAGTATCCACTTTCAGTTTATGAGGTATGGTAACAATTTGGATTACATGGGGCAAATCTACAGGTTTTTGAGGTGGGGGTGAGGAGCATTGGCTTCCATCAGATATATTTGTGGATATGAAGCCAACAGGAAGTTTCAGAACCTGAGCTATTTCCTTACCCAGAGAAGTACCAACTTCTCTCTTCTCCTTGGGAAATTGCATTAGCCAGAGCTCCAAGTTTCAGTCCTGCATCCACTAACACTTTGGTACTTCATTGCATTCCACTGATGCTCTGGCTTGCTGGAATGTGAAACACTGAAGCTTGGTGCTCTGGCTAACAGAGCAAAATGGCAGCAGACAGTGAAATGAGCTCTGGTTCATGATTCGGGGGAACTGTGTTCAAATTTGACCTCCGATGCTTGCTGTCTGTATGACCCTAGGAAAGTCATTTGTCTTCACAGTCTCAGTTTCCACATTTTTATAAAGTTAAGGAGTTGAACTATAGGGTCTCTAAAGCTCCTTCCAGTTATGGTTCTATGACAAGTCCTAATTGTTATTTAATTCTCAGCGAAGTCATTTATCCCCTCAGGGTCTTCTTCTTGGGTTAAATAATAGGGCTGGACTCCATGACCTTTAAGGTCGCTTCCTTCTCCAAATCAACATGGGGGCAGTGTAATGAACCCTGGTTCAGGAGTCAGAGGCACTGAGTTCATATCCTACCTCTGGGACAAGTCTCTTAACCTCCTTCAGTCTCAATTTCCTCATTTATATGAGAATTGGACTAGATAGCTCTTAAGGTGCTTTTCAACCTGAGAACTATGGTCCTATGACTTGGATTCCAGGTTCTGTCATTTAATTCTAAGCTAAGTCACTTAACTTGTCTTGACTTTAGTTTACCTATGGATAAAACGAAGGGATTGAATTAGATGTCTCTAAGCATCCTTCTTGCTCCAAAGTTACCATCCAAATAGGACAGAACACCAGGTCTGGAGTCAGGGAGACCCAAGTTCAAATCTACCCTCAGACAATTCCTAGCTGTGTGACTCTGGACAAGTCATTTAACCTGTTTGCCTCACTGCTTTGTCTGTAAAATGGGGACAACAATTGCTCCTACCTTCCAAGGTCATCGTGAAAATAAAATGAGATAATATTTGAAATGTGCTTAGCATAGTGCCTGGAACACAGTAAGTCAGCTATTTAGTTGCGGTCAACCTTCTGGACACAGACATCTGTCCACCATGCTTTACAGAGCATTATAATAAATAATCACGACCTAGCCCTAGACACATCAGCAAAACAATTTCTAGTCAACCCAGAACATCTGTTTATGCTCGTGCTCTCAGACCTTAAGAATGGGGCACAGCCAAGCTCACTGGTGAGAAGAGAGCCAAGTTCATCCCTCTTCCCCCAGAAAACCACCCATGCCTTTTATTAAACACCCAAAAGGCGGAGATTTAAATTATACTTAGCTGGAGCAATCAAAGCATGGACTTAAGACACTTACTAGCTGTTGTTACTCGAGGGAAGTCTCTTAAATTCTGTCTGCCTCAGTTTCCTTGACTGTAAAATGAGGCTCAACTTTGTAAGGATGCTGTGAGGATCAAATAAGATGATATATTTAATGTGCTTAACACAGTGCCTTGCGCATAGTAGGCACTTAATAAATGCCTAGTCTCTTCCTTTTCCCTTAATCGATAAAACACGTTTTTTGTTTTTCTGTTTTTTTTGGTTGGTTGGTTTTGCTAACTACTCAACCTACTGTGGGAGCCCAATGAGGAGGGCCAACACTTACTTCCCTTTGAGAAGAGAAGATACAACCTGGCCCCTCTCCCTCCCCTTTGCTCTGCTTCAGATTTACTAACCACCTTCTCCTCTCTCCTGCTTGTAATTTTTCACAGATGAGACTCCATCTCCCATCTCCATTGTCTATGTACTTCCTGCTCTCTACAGCCTGGACTGCACTCTCTCCTCCCCACCTTTTTGTAAAATCTCTAATATCCTTCAGAGCTCACCCCAGATGTCACCTCTTACAGGATGCCTTCCCAGATCCTCCTGGCTACCAGGGCTTTTCCTTTGCCCTGCAAATTGGCCTCGATTTATTTTGTATGTTTCAAGAGGGATTCCACATGTGGAGTAGAGTCTCTGACTTGTAACAGTCACTTTGCTAAGGAATTATAACAAATGAATAAACAATTACTTTGCTCGAAATGAACAGTGACCTGTGAGTAAAAGAATCCTTCAAGGAGGTTCCCTGAGGTCTAGACTTTTAGATGCTCCTTACCCAAAGGGCGCACAATGAGGTTTCAGGTCAATCCACCCAAGGATGGTTAATTCAATCTACCTCATGTTATTTCACAATGTTTTGCCCAGTGGGGCAGTAGGTAACTCCAACTGCCCTGGGTCTGCATCATACATCCTGGACAGATTTTGGTGATGAGAGGGCATAGGGAGGAGGGAGGAGGGAGAAAAGTGAAAAGCAAAACACAGTGGATATGATAGTGCATGAATGAATACTGAATGAAGTTAGTAGAACCAGGAAAATCATAGTCACAGTGATTATTGCAAAAGAAGTAGAAAAAGCAACAACAAAAAAGCAAAATAATGACTAAGTTTGACTCTGAAGAAGTAGGAAAATGCATTTATCTCTCTTCTTTGCAGAGGTGGGGACTGTGGAGATAGAAGGCCGCACACATTCTCAGATTTGATTGCTGAACTTTTTTAAATGTTCATTTCTATTTTTCAAAGGATTAGTGTTATTCAAGGGAATTTATTGGGAAGGTTCTATGAATAAGGGAGCAGGAGAGATATTCAGAAAAGAGTGATATAAAAATAAAACGTCAATACAAACTTTAAAAATGGAAAAGTATATGAAATTGTTTGCATCTCTATAGTGCATTAAGGTTTAGAAATTATATCTCTTATAAATTAAAACTTTTTATCAGTTACAAGTAGTAGCAATTTTTTAAATCCTTACCTTCCATCTTAGAATCAACACTATGTATTGGTTTCAAGACAGAAGAGCAGTAAGGGTTAGGCAATGGAGGTTAAGTGACTTGTCTAGGGTCACACAGCTAGGAAGTATCTGAGGCCATATTTGAACCCAGGACCTCCCATCTCTGGGCTTGGCTCTCAATCTGCTAAGACACCTAACTGCCCCCTTAGAAGCAATTTTTAACATCTATTTTCTGACTTTTTTGTGATACAAATTCACTCCCTCTTCTTTGAGATGGTAAGTAATATGATTTGGTTATACCAGTGCTGCCTATAATATATAAAATATGTCCCTTATAAAGAAGGCACAACCCTAAAAGCATTATGATCCCCATTTTTCAGATAAGGAAACTGAGTCTTGGAGAAGTTAATAGATTTTTCCAGGATTATAGCAGGTATTTAGTCAAACCCAGATCTCACCTGACTCAAGTCCCAGCCCTCTGCCTCATTGTAGACACTGCAATTCACGGGATTTACAACTGAAAGGTGCCTTAGAGATCACCTGGTCTAAACGGATTAATTTTAGAAAACAGAGGCTCATACTTGTGAAGTGAAATGGATGCCTGTGGTTACCAAGGTGTTATGTATGAGATCTGGTGTTCAAACCTGTGTCCCCAGAATTTAAATCTACTGCTTCTTCTGCACAGAGATATTGTTGTTCATTGCTGGTTTCAAAGAGGACCAGTGACCTCATGGGATAATGTCTTAACTCCAGTGTGAATTGGATTTAAGCAACTTTGATGTCTGACCCAACTCTAAGTGCTCCCCAGCCCCTGCTTCAGCTGCCTTCATGGCCATTGGAACAAATTGTTCTCATCCACCCATTCCACTGGGGGAGGTCTTCACATGCTTGCGGTAGAAATCCCCCTAAGACACCAAAAATGAGTCTGAAGCCTTTTCGTTACTCTCAACTTGGTTTAGCTCATCTACTGTGTATAAATGGAGATTTTGAACCTTTGACTTCATTCCCCAGAAGTCCTTAATATTTCCCAAAATTCCCTATAATCTCTCCTGTGGCTCCACATTGGCAGGATCACATTATTGGTATTTAACTGGCGGTAACGCCTCCCACGTCCTCTTTTTTGGAGATGATACAGCAATCAGCAGTGATGGTGGTGAGTGGGGATTTTTTAAATGGCTAACCAGTCATGGGCACATGATTTTTATTTTGTATTCTCTTTATTCCTTGATTTCTAATGATCATAAAATATAACATTTTTATTATTTGAGATATAATTTCAATTTTTAGAGTTGAGACAGTTTATGGCTGCCGCACATGCTTCAGCTTCTTAGAGCCGCAGGTAAGAGCGGGCAGAAAGGCAGACACAAAAGATGGATGAGCAGCCCTGTAAAGGGGTCTGTAAGCTCTCACTCTGGAGGGGCTAGTCTACCCTGAACACCCCATACACCCTCAGAGAGGTACAAAGAAAGCCAGAGGAGGAGGACTAATGGGATCAGAGAAGTCATTGCTGCTATTAGAAAAGCAACTAAAAATGGGTGTCCAATTGATAGAGGATCATTAGCAGCATCCCTGAATGTGAAAGGATGGTGCCTTCTCTCAGCACAGCTAGCTCAGAGGATCATTGATGTAAAGAGAAGCCGTCTAATCCAACCCACTCATTTTGCAGATGAGGAAATGTAAGCCTGTGAGGTCAAGTAATGTACTCAAGGTCACACAAGTAATCAAGGGACAGAAAGAGGTCTTCTTTCAAGGACACAAAAGCCACTGCTCTTTTCCATTCTATTCATTTATGAGTTTCTTAATTGTTTATTCAGCTGTCTGGTGGACGCAGAGGTCTACCCCTCTTGTGAGCTCTGGGCACCGGAAGTGTCCATTGAGTGGTCATTTCACAAAGTAGAGCGCCTCTGGGAATAAATGTAGCTGTAAGCTGTTTTATAGCGGTAACTAGTAGGGAATAGGTTCAAATAGTACAATGAGACTTTTGTTGTTCAGTTGTGTCCAACTGTTCATAATTCTGTGAACCGTACTGTCCATGGGGTTTTCTTGGCAAGGATACTGGAGTGGTTTGCCATTTCGTTCTCAAGTGGATTAAGGCAAACAAGAGTTAAGTGACTTGCCCAGGGTCACGCAACTAGTATCTGAGGCTGGATTTGAACCCACATTTTCCTGAGTGCAGGCCCAATGTTCTATCCACTGAGCAATCTACCTGCCCCCACAAAGAGGCTACCTAGCCTCCATTCCCCCTTAGGCAGCTTAGGACCAAATATCCTTCTTCCAACTCCCTTTGCTCACTGGGAAAATGTACAGCATTAAGGAGAAAGGGGAAATAGTATTGAGTGTGTGCTCCCATGCGATAGTCCTTGTCTGTAAAATGGAAATCAACAATAGCCCTAGGGTGGGAGGTATTTTTGCATGGGAGTACTTGACAAATATTATTTGACATGTCAGCAGAAAAAGCCCATTTTGCTAAGTGGCCAGGGGGCTGAGCGTCCATTTGCTGCTGCGTGACACATGCTGATGTGTGCCTGTTCCACTGGGTAGCTGACCTTCCTCCTGAAGGAGAGGAAATGGTTTTTTAGCATGATCAAGTATCTTAGCATGATCAAGATAAACTGAGCAAAGCTTCTTTTTGGTTCCTGTCTACAGGGTTGATCGGCGAGGGAAATGGAAAGGGCTCGTATAATTCATTGTTTGTGACACCACCTGTCCAGGAAAACATTTTTTTAAAATTATTTTTTGTCCTCAAGATCCTGTCCATGAGTGTTCCATCCTATTTTAAGGGCTGCTCCACTCCCTGGAGGGTCAAGTTATTGCACCAGAAGACAGCCCAGAGGCAGCAGCTGGAAAAGTGGCCAGCAGAGGCCCAGATGGGAGTGGAGTATGAGCTATCCCAGTGTCCTGGGGGGAGGTTGGGGGAGGCCAGCCAGGGCATTGCTTTGAATTGCACAGTGAAAAGCACTCTTCTCTCTCCAGCACAGGCCCCCTACCTCTTCAAGGTTTGTAAAGTACTTTTTTCAAAATACCATCAGGGTATAGATGGAGCAAATATTAGTTTCCCCAGTTACAGATGTTCCCAAGGGTGACCCCTTTTTAAAAGAAGACTCTTCAATAGTAAGTCATCACCTTGATATTTAGCCCTTTGCAACAAGGAAATATTTTTATAGGAGGCAGCTAGAGGGCTCAGTGGATAGAGCACCAGGCCTAGAGATGGGAGGTCCTGGGTTCAAATGTGTCCTCGGATACTTCCTAGCTGTGAACCTGGGCAAATCACTTAACCTCCAATGCTTAGCTCTTACCACTTTTCTGTCTTGGGAGTCATTCATAGTAATGATTCTAAGATGGAAAGTAAGGGAAGAAAGAAAGAAAGAAAGAATGAAAGAAAGAAAGAAAGAAAGAAAGAAAGAAAGAAAGAAAGAAAGAAAGAAAGAAAGAAAGAAAGAAAGAAAGAAAGAAAGAAAGAAAGAAAGAAAGAAAGTAAGGGAAGAAAGAAAGAAAGAAAGAAAGAAAGAAAGAAAGAAAGAAAGAAAGAAAGAAAGAAAGAAAGAAACAAAGAAACAAAGAAACAAAGAAAGAAAGATAGAAAGAAAGAAAGAAACAAAGAAACAAAGAAAGAAAGAGAAGAAAGAAAGAGAAGAAAGGAAGAAGGAAGGAAAAAGGAAAGAAAGAAAAAAGGAAAAAGAAAGGAAGAAAAGAAAGAAAAAAGAAAGGAAGAAAAAAGAAGGAAAGAAAGAAAAAAGGAAAGAAAAAAAGAAAAAAATTTATACTAATTTGGATCAAGTGAGATAATATTTGGAAGTTGCCTAGTGCAGGTCTTGGCACAGAGCAAATGATTAATAAATCCTCACTTCCCTTTCTCCCTCCTTCTCTCCCTCTTTTCTTCCCTCCCTTCCTTCTTCCTTCACTCCCTTCACTCCCTTTCCTTCCTTCCTTCCTTCCTTCCTTCCTTCCTTCCTTCCTTCCTTCCTTCCTTCCTTCCTTCCTTCCTTCCTTCCTTCCTTCCTTCCTTCCTTCCTTCCTTCCTTCCTTCCTTCCTTCTTTCCTTCCTTCCTTCCTTCCTTCCTTCCTTCCTTCCTTCCTTCCTTCCTTCCTTCCTTCCTTCCTTCCTTCCTTCCTTCCTCCTTCTTTCACTTCCTCCTTCCATCCCCCCCTCCCTTTCTCTCTTCCTCCCCCTCTCTTTTCCTCCCTCCCTTCCTTCCAACATTCATAGCAATGCTATAATGTAGGTGGGTCATCATAATTACAATAATATCAGATATTTTTCCAGTGCTTTAAAGTTTGAAAAGTGTTCTACAACCATGATACAGGATTCTGAATTTAGAGAAGGAAGAAACTTTAGACACCACAAGGGCCAATCCTCTTACTTTATAGTTGAGGAAATAAAGGCTCAGAAAGTGGCTTTCCCAAGGTCACACATGTAATGAAGTGAACAAGGCAGGATTTGGATCCGCATCCTCTGCCTTACAAACCTGGCACTCTTGTATGACAATTCAGTTGTATCAAATGGTAGAACTCAGGAAGAGAAGTGTACACAGTGTGCTCCTGAGGTCACAGTTCTAGTCCAAAAATAGATAAAAATACATATGAGAAGTAGTGCCACTCAGTAAATAGAGAGCATTCCTCTAGCCAAAGTGGCTATTCAGAGTTTTGAGGAGTTGCTTAAAGTACTGAAAATGTAAGTGATTTATCTAGTCTTGTTCAATCAAATATGTGTCAGAGGTGGGACTTGAACTCAAGTCAGCCTTACGCAAGGGCCAGTCCTCTTTCCACTATGCCACACTATTCTAGAGACTTACTCCCTAAAAAGGAAGGAAGGAAGGAAAGGGAGAGCCAGAGCCAGAGAGCCACACACAGAAAAAGAGCCAGACAGAGGAAGAGTTTATTAAGTTCTTGCTATTTTCTAGACCCTATGCTAAGTGCTGGGAATTCAAATGCAAGCAAAAGGAAAGACAAAAAGAGCTGAAAAGCTGCAAAATGTGCATGGGGGATGGAGAATGAAGACCCTGATGTAGAGACCTGGCTTTGAGGGCCACAGAAGGCAGTAACAGAGCCAGGATCTCTACAGACTGGAGGCTCAAAGAAGGACTCCCGGAGAGGAGAGATATTCCATGGTGAGTCTCTAAGCTGTCCCACTGGAGGAGGCCCCAGCCACAGTCTGAGCCAGGGTTAGAGAGATGCTTTTGAAGTCCAGAGAAAGTCAGAAACAGGGCCAGAAGGGAATCACTTTATTTTACCCATGAGGCAGCTGAGACCCAGAGAGGTTAATTAGTTTGGGTGAGACCAAACAACTAGTAAATAGCAGAAGTGATACTTAAACCAAGGTAAGGGTATTTTTTTTTAATTCAATAAACATAGACATTTGTGGGAACACAAAGATAAGCACAACATATTCTCTCCCTTTAGGGGCTGCTGCTACCTTCTTGGCCAATGTACTTTTTGGGAAATGACACATATTTTTTGCCATCCCATGTCATTTATTGCCCCATACTATTCCCCTCTTTTTTTCTTAAACCCTTAAGTGAAGGTGAAACGGGCAGCCTCAGGGGTACTTACTGTGTTTTCTTTTCTGGGAAACCTTGTGTGGAGGCTGGATGACTGTAGGGGAGATGTGAAAGGAGAGATTCTTGTACAAGGCTGGATTATCTGTTCCAGTTCTGATATTTTATGATTCTGCACATCAAATGAATCCCTGATGGATCAGCTGAGTGGCTGTTTGAGCAACTCCATTAAGCACATCTCATGGCAGGAACAACAATAAAAAAAAAAGATGGTGAAGATTCACATTGTGAAAACTCAGCCTTTCCAGCTTGGTGGTCTAGTTCAGTAAAAACATGAGCTATCTTCCTGACGTAGGCTTGAAACCCTGTTTGGTGGGGTAACTAGATAGAGTACCAGGAGTTGGAGTCAGAAGGACCTGGGTTGAATTCCTAACTGTGTGACCCTGGGCAAGTCACTAAACTCCAATTGCCTATAACTGGCCCTTCTGTCTTAGAATTGATACTAAGAAAGTAAGGGTTAAAAAATGAGTTTTAGAATTAGCTTTTGGGGAAAGATAATGTTAGACACCCATAGTCATACCAGCGAGAAGAATGGTAGTCTGGTACAGTGGGAAGCTCACTGACCCCAGACTCAAATGGCCTGGGTTCCAATCCTACCTTTGATGCTTTTTACCTTTGTAATTTTGGACAACTCAACCACCAATAACTCAGTTTATTTTTCTGTAAATTGAAGACGTTGGACTAGATGTCCAACTCTAAAGTCCATTCTAGTTCTGAATCTGCAAGCCTTTGATCCTATACATGTGGAACAATAAATGCTTGTTGACTCATTGTTGACTGACTTTGAATAAAATCTCTGAACTCTCTAAACAAGGCTAGCAATAACAAAGCCCACTTACTGGACTGGGGCAATGCCCAATGATTTGCTTGGAGTTCACAAAAGGAACCATAACATTGTTTGAATAACACTAACTAAAGGCTAGCTGCTATCTTTTTGGGTCCACTTAAGCCATCCAGTCCAGTTATCAGGAGGGACTTTTATTTGTAGATCAAGTTGAGTAGTAAGAAATGGAGGGGTTGGTCTATTTGGAGTTTTCTTTAGGACAGCAAGACTCCTGAGGAGTGTAATTTTAAAAAATTGTTTGTTTTTAATGAACAAAAATCTATATTCCCTCCCTCCCAACCCTCACCCCATTAAGAAAAAAAAAGGAAATAAAAAACTCTTGAAAAAAATTGCATAGTCAAGTAAAACCAATTCCTCCATTGGTCATGTCCAAAAGAATATGTCTATGGTCACAAAAATCATAGGAAGACCTATAAGAAATGATGCAAAGTGAAGTAAGAAGGACCAGGAGAACATTGTACATTGTGAATGACTTCATTATTATCCACAATGTAAGGATCCAGGATAACTCCAAAGGATTCATGGCCATCCACCACCAAAGAAGGCACCGAGAGTCTGAATGAAGATTGACGCGTACCATTCTTCATTTGATTTCCTCCCTGAATTTTTCTCTACTGTAAATGACAGGAATCTTTTTTCACAATATGATGAATATGGAAATACATTATATGATAACACATGTGCAACCCATATCATATTACCTGACATCGTGGGAAGGTGGGAGGAATGAGAGGGAGAGAGAGAACATGGATTGAAAAAATGTTAGAAATAAATTATTTAGGGGGCAGCTGGGTAGCTCAGTGGATTGAGAGCCAGGCCTAGAGATGGGAAGTCCTAGGTTCAAATCTGACCTCAGCCACTTCCTAGCTGTGTGACCCTGGGCAAGTCACTTGACCCCCATTGCCTAGCCCTTACCACTCTTCTGCCTTGGAACCAATATATAGTATTGACTCCAAGACGGAAGGTAAGGGTTTTAAAATTTAAGAAAGAAAGAAAGAAAGAAAGAAAGAAAGAAAGAAAGAAAGAAAGAAAGAAAGAAAGAAAGAAAGAAAGAAAGCTCTTGGTGACCCCATTTGAGGTTTTCTTGGTAAAGATACTGGGGTGGCTTGCCATTTCTTTCTCCAGCTCATTTTACAGATGAGGAAACTGAGGCAAAGAGGGTTAAGTGATTCACAGCTAGTAAGTGTCTGAGGTCAGAATTGAACTCAGGAAAATGAATCTTCCTGACTCCAGGCCCAGAACTCTCTCCACTGCATCATCTAGCTACCCCACAATTTTCCAAAGCACATTAAGGCCATCTTGCTATCACTAATGGGGTGTTTCCAAGCTGCCTCCTTTCTATCCAGGAGTGACTTAGTACTCTTGCTCATTTTGACATTAGCCCAAGCAAAATGTCAAGTTTAGCATGACAGTAATCAGATCTAGATAATTAATTCTTATGTTTGGTTATATTCATTATTGAATCAGATTTTAGAGTCAAATGGAAGATGTATTTCAAAAATAGTCAATAATTCCTCCAATTTTTATATTTGGCTTTCGCATGATTTTTTTTTAGTATCTACATTTTAACTTGGGCATCACTGCTCTTCTTAGAACTGTTGACACTTAAAAGAAAACGAAGTAACCATCCTGCAAAAGGCCCATCTCCCTCATTCTGGCCCTTCCTACTCAATTCCTCCATCCTTCCAGAGTGTACTCAGAATGGAGAGTATGACTCCTTAGATGGGCCTGAGATGTGGAGACAAACTTTCTGGCACTCCCAGACAGTTGTTTTAGTTAAAAACAACTCTATTCAATGTAAAAAAATACCTTACTTGCCCTAATAAACAAAGTAGGCAGCAGTATCAATAAACTTTTGAAAAACAATAAAAAATAGTCCTGGAAAATAATTCAAAATTTATTTGTTGAAAGATGAAATCACTGGCAAATTGTTATTCAAATTTTAACTTTCTGAATTAAATTTTCTTTCTTCCCTCCATATTTTTCTTTCTTGAATAGCGATTTCCCCTCTGCTGTTCTTCATATGACATTATCTCTCTTCTCTCTGTGTGTATACTGACTGTCCTCCATGCCCACAATGCAATCTCTCCCCAAGTTCTTGTGAACTCTTGTTTCTTTCAAAGTTCAGCTCAAGTCAATTTGTCAGTCACCAAAGCATTTATTAAGCACTATGTGCCAGGCACTGTGTTAAACTCAAGGGGACAGATCTATAAATAACCTTGTGCATATACAAGCATATAAAATATAAATGTAAGGAATTTCAGAGGGAAAGATTTGGGGGAGGGAGGAAAAGCCACTAGTAGATGGTGGAATCTGAGCCAGATCTTGAAGGAAGCCAGTTTAAAGACACAGAATTAGAAGAATTGTAGGAGGAGCAGCAAAAAAGGCCAGTGTCACTGGATTGTGGAGCAAACTGAAGAGAGTAAAGTATACGAAGACTGGGAAGGTAGAAAGGGCCAGATTGGGAAGGAATTTAAGTGCCAAACAGAGGATTTATATCTTTCATCCTGACAGTTGTCCTTCATACTCAAAGAGGACCAAAATGACATCTCTATGTCAGTGACACCCAGGTTAAAATCTAGGTCCATAAAAAGCATATAAAAGCCAACTACAAGCAATTTGAAAAATTATTGACCGTTTTGGGGATATTTCCTCCCCAAATCTATGATTCAGTAACTAAAGGAACCAATCATAAGCCTAGATCTAATTACTTTCATGGTAAACTTGACATTTTACTTGGGCTAAT
Source organism: Monodelphis domestica (assembly GCF_027887165.1). Lineage (NCBI taxonomy): Eukaryota > Metazoa > Chordata > Mammalia > Didelphimorphia > Didelphidae > Monodelphis > Monodelphis domestica. The sequence continues at coordinate 170,354,548 of NC_077229.1, forward strand.
GTCAAAGCCATCAAGAGCATCTAGACCGAGAGGCAACTTGGAAGTGTATAGTGTGTACAGTATACAGTGTGTCTGAGTGGGGCTGATCAGACCAATAAAAGCTTGGAGAGAACCACATGTATGCCCACAGGCTCAGACACTTTCTAACTGTGTGGTTCTGGGCAATTAAATCAACCTTATTTGCCTCAGTTTCCTCTTCTGTAAAATAAACTGGAGAAGGAAATGCCAAACCACTCCAGCATCTTTGCCAGGAAAAACCTAAAAGAGGTCACAAAGTGCCTTAATAACGCCAGCAACTAATTCAGTCCCTTGAAATGCTCACTGATTGATTGATTACAAATACTCACTGGTCAATTGGTATGCATAGCCCTCATTGGAAAAATGATTTTATTGTATTATTTTAATTGACTTTTTTTAAACCCTTACCTTCCATCTTGGAGTCAATACTGTGTATTGGCTCCAAGGCAGAAGAGTGGTAAGGGCTAGGCAATGGGGGTCAAGTGACTTGCCCAGGGTCACACAGATGGGAAGTGTCTGAGGCCAGATTTGAACCTAGGACCTCCCATCTCTAGACCTGACTCTCAATCCAGTGAGCTATCCAGCTGCCCCCTTAATTGACACTTTTAAGGGGAGAGTTTTTTTCTTCTCAGTGTAACAACTCCAAGCAAGAGGATGTCTGGTCACAAAACTCTCTGGGATTTGTAGCTCTTTCCAGTTTAGGAAGAAAATAAACTAACATAATGTCAGCCTTTGAACCCAAATGGAGTGAAGGATTTTTTCCACAGCCAATAGTAGAGTTTTGGGGGGGACTTAGAATCAGAAGCTCATGGGAGAAGTGATGGTCATCTCCTGGTCACTGTGTGAGCCAGAAGCAGCAGCCTAGTGTTTGCCACATTAGCAGTTCCTTTCTATAAGACTATGAAAGATGACCTCTATTGAAATGGAAAAGTTTGGAAGTGCATGTGACTGTGTATGTCTTATTATGACCACTTGCCCAGATTCAGAAAAAGGAGAAAAATAATCTAGATATGTGAAGATGGGATTAACTTTTCCCTGCCCATTTTTAGATTTATTCACCAGAAGAGTATACACCTCACTTATCCTTAAGTATGGGAAGGTCTATGACCCATGTGTGCTATAGTGAGTGATGAATTAGAATAGGCTGACCGCCTGCTGGGCAGTTCTAAGCAAAGCTATAGCTGCAATTGGTCCATGTAAAGTGGAAAGAAGGCACAGGAAGTAACAAAAGGAAGGGTCTTTAAAAGTGGCAAGAACTTCCTGTGACCAGCTCTTTTGCCTTGAAACTTGACCTTGAAGGCGCTCCGGCTTGGGACCTTGGATTGCTTTTCAATTTTCCCTTAGAACTACCACGTGGATGAGTAAAAAAGGCTGGCTCCCTTTCCTGGCTTTTCTGGAAGTACTATTCTCTGAAGAGGCCCCTCATCTTAGAGGAGGCCTTGTGGCTAGAATCCTTGTTTAATTTGCCTCTGGGCCCCCTTTGCTGGGGCCTCTGAAGCCCTGTCTGGTTCAGACCAAGGCCAGAGTAATTATCTACTCATTCTCTTATTTCTTTACCTTCACTTTTTCCCTCTATTTTATAAATAAATTGCTATAAAGCCATTCTGACTTGAATACTAATTTCTGGTGACCACATTTTATATATTTATTCCAACCCTTTAATTTTTAACCCTTACAGATAGAAGAATGGGAGGTTCCTATTCTGCCTCAGCCTTACCTCTGTTTGTCTTTTTTCTTAAATCTATTCTGTTAAAAGAGTGTATTTGCTGGATTTAATATTATTTCTCATAGACACTTGAGGCCTACCTTGTCCTTATGTTATAGGGTATCCCTTTGTTTGTGGCACAAGTGTGAGTCAAAAAAGAAAGAGGGTCCTTTCCTAGTACTAGGTGTTCTATCCTCAGTCCTTTGCTTGAGACTACTGCCCTTTCTACTGAGTTTGCATCCCAAAGAGATTATAAAAAAGGGGAAAGGACCTATTTGTACAAAAATATTATAGCTGCTCTTTTTGTGGTGCCAAAGAACTGGGAATTGAAGGGATGTCTATTATTGGATAAATGGAATACTATTATGCTATGATAATGATAAGCAAGATGATTTCAGAAAAAGCTAGAAAGCTCTGCAAGATCTGATGCAGAGTGAAATAAACAGAACCTGGAGAATATTGTACACAATAACAGCAATATTGGACAATGATTATCTGTGAAAATTTGGCTACTCTCAGCAATGCAATGATATGGGACGATCCTGAAAGACTTATGTGGGGGAATACTATCCACCTCCAGAGAAAGAACTGTAGGAATCATCTTTCGCATCAGTGTATTTCTGGTTTTTACTTTAATATTTTGGTTATGTATTAGGGTGCTCTTACAACAATGACCAGTATGGAAGCATATTTTCCATAACAAATTTTTAAAAAGAATAAGGAAAAAAAAAAGACTAGTGCCCTTTGTCTCAGAATAAGCACAAGGTCATTTTATAACTATCCTTATAAGTGCCGAATTATTATGAATTAAGAACCTGCTTTATAAATCTAACTCATAACCATGAGTCAAGATTACAAAGTAATGGGAACATCTTTCTATTCAAACATATTTGTATGGTGTGTTTGTTTGTGAGACAGACAGAGACAGAATAGAATTAAAGCATAGTTCATTTACTGATTTAGAGGGTGCAACTAGGTGATACAGTGTATAGGGTGATGGGTCTAGAGTAAGGAAGACCTGAGTTCAGATCCAGCTTTAGACACTTACAAGCTATGTGATCCTGGGCAAGTCACTTCCCTCCGTTTGCCTCCGTTTTCTCATCTATAAAATGAGCTGGAGAAGGAAATAACAAACCATTCCAGTATCTTTGCCAAGAAAACCCCAAATGGAGTCATGAAGACTGAATTCAACTGAAACAACTGAACAATAAAATTTCATAATGTCAGAATGAATAGAATCATGAAATAGCCATTTACTGCTCTAAATCCCAAATATTGGAATCTGTTCCATTAGAAGTTAATCAGCACAGTATCAGTTACATGAACATTATCCTCCCACCCGCCAGCTTGTCTTTTCTTTGAGTTTTAATTGTATTTGTCTTTAAACTTATTATACATGTTATTACTCATTATCTCTTAGCTTCACTGATATGTACCAGGAACAAGTGAAATAAAGACAAATGATTCGAAAGCATCTTTCTTGAGTACATATTCCAAGGTCCCAGATTCAATAGCTATCCCAAAATGTTCATCTTTAGACAGATTATTTAGTTACCATTCAGTCCAATTCAAAAAACAGGAAGGTCTTTTACTTAGCATTTGGACTACAAAGACTTAAAAAGAGAAAACAGCCTATGTCCTAGAGATCTTATAGTCTGATGTAATGAAGCCCAGTTTCTTAATAGGGGTCAATGACATTCATCACCTAGGACTTTAAGATCTACAAAACACTTTATACGATTATCTTTTTTGACCCTCACGACTACCTTGCAAAGAAAGTATATTATTATCCTCCTTTTGCAAAGGAGGAAACTGAGGCAGGCAGCCAGTAAGTGACTTTATCTGGTTCACACTGCTGGTTAAGAGTTTGAGGCAGGATTTGAATTTGTTTTTTCCTGACTTTGAGTCCATCACCATGTAGGTGCCTGTCAATAGATGTCAGAAAAATGGGGGAGGGGAGGAAGGGAAGGAGCAGGAATCCAATATTTTCCAGGAAGCATATAGCATTTTGGGCTAGTATGAAAGGAAGTAAAGAATCTACTGCCCCAGCTCTACCTAGAGGCCTGAGATTGTGGGAAGTTGCCCATGCCATTTTGGAGAAGTCCTCTGTTTGGTAAGCTCTACTCCTTTTCTTCCCACTTGTGTTATTGACACTCCGATATTCTCGCTCTTTTGTTCTTCCAGATGAACTTTGCTATATATATTTTTTTCTAATTCAATGACACCTGACACCCAGCTCTCACTTGTGGCTCCTAGTAGCTGCTAGCATGCAGCAGCGGCCACTTCGACAGGCCGGCTAAACCTTGTGAGGGTAGCCATCGGGGCGTAGACCCCTGGTGAACTACGGCTTTGCTCACCCAGCATGTGAAGACTGCTTCGGCTGAACAGATGGAAGAAACCAACAAGAAGGTTCAACGGCTGAGAGGGCGACGCAGCAAAGCACTGTGGAGTGCTTAGGGCGTGTTGGAGCACAAAAGACAACACGGCCATCCAATGCAGCTGAGGAAGTCTCCAGGTGTAATGACTTTTCGTGCCACTGGACCCAGGCTTCCAACGCTGAGAGAGTGGGACTGTCTCTGTGCATCGACTTTTCCACTTAAATCTCCTTCACGCACAAGTGTCTTTGTGCACACTCATCTATACACCATAGATGAAAATGCACAAAGACAATCATCATCCTCGGTTACCGAGAGACTACTAACTAAACTAACTATTTTCTTTGCCTCCTAGATTAGGAACTTTGGAATCATCACAGTAGAGCTGGCTTATAATTAATGAGAGTTCTAATAAAGCAAAATTCTATTTAGTGTGGATTATAAAATTATACCAGGTCTTATTTAATGCAAGACAAAATTTAATTAATGTGGCATGTACCAGCTAGTAAAAGGTTCTATCACGCCTCCATGTCTTCAGTCTATACTTGCCTATCATTGAGTATGGATGTAATATGCTGCTGGGTATTTGCTGTATAACTGGCAGTTGTGTGGATTTTGTTTTTAAAGATTAACTTGTGAAAAGGAATTAATAAATGCTGGAGGGGATATGGGGAAATTGGAACACTAATGCACTGCTGACAGAGTTGTGAACTGGTCCAGCCATTTGGGAAACCAATTTGAAATTATACCAAAAGGGTTTTAAAACTGTGCATACTCCTTGACCCAGCAATACCACTATTAGGTATATATCCCAAAGAGTTTTTTTGAAAGGAAAAGGATCTGTTTGTTCAAAATATTTCTAGAAGCTCTTTTTGTGATGGCAAATAATTGGAAACTCAGAGGACATCCATCAGTTAGGGAAAAGGCTGGAGAAGTTTTGTTGTATGGTTGTAATGGAATACAATTGTGCCCTAAGAAATGATGAGAAAGACGACCCAAGAAAAATATGGGAGGACCTGTAGGAACTGATGCAAAGTGAACTGAGCAGAACCAGGAGAACACTGTACATATTAATAGCAATATTATATGATGAACATTTATGAATGACAATTATTTTCAGCAATACAGTAATCCAAGATAATCCTCAAGGACTCATGAGGAAAAGAAATGTCTTCTTCCTCCAGAGAAAGAACTTCTAGAATCTGAATGTAGACCCAGTCAGACTTTATTTCACTTCATTCTTCTCTTTTCTTTCATTTGGTCAAATTCTCTTTCACAAAATGACTAATATGGAAAGATGTTATACACTATTACACATATAAAATCCATATTAGATTGTTTGCTATCTCAGAGAGGGAGAGAGGAGAGAAAAGGAGGATGAGAATTTGGCTCAAACTTAAAAAACAAAACAAAGGTTAGAAACTTTTTTTTTGTAATTGAGGGAAAAAAAGAAAATATTATTAGAAAAATTAAAACTGTTTTATTTTCTAGTTATGTTTTAGTCTTGTTGATTTAACTTGTAAACTCCTTTAGGGCAAGATCCATCTTATACACTTTTTCTGTAGAGCATTTAATAATTATTTGTTGATATGTTGATGCACAAAATGAGATGATATTTGTAAAATACTATGTAAATTTTGAAGGAAAAATGTCATTGTTATTGTTATTTTTAAAAGATGAATAAATAGGCAATCAGTAAAATTTACTGTCCACCACCTATGTGCCAGGCTCTGTGATAAGCACAAATGAAATAGAGGGCTGGTTAATAAGTCTTTATGAGCATGGGCAGACTGCTCAACTGATGCAATCTCTACCTACCTATCAATCTGCCAGCTTCTCTGTTTATCCACAAACATATATGTATCTCTGTCCATATATCTGAACAGCTAGGGGTACAACAGATAAAGTGCCAGGCCTGGAGTTAGGAAGTCTCATCTTGACTTCAAATCTGGCCTCAGATACTTATTAGCTGTGTGACCCTGGATAAGTCATTTAACCCAGTTTGCTTCAGTTTCCTTATCTGTAAAATAATCTGGAGAAGGAAATGACAAACCACTGCAGTATCTTTGCCAAGGTAATTCCAAATGAGGTCAAAAAGAGTCAGACACAACTGAACAATAGCAACAATCTATATATTTAAATATGCATGCATAAACTATGCACACAAATATGTATACATTTATATATATAATGTTATGGATATACACATGTATGCTTGCTTATTTATCCATCAAGCTGGGAATTGGCGTCTTTTCCCTTGATCTGGCATGAAACCAAGAGTACGTGACAAGTGAAATAGAAGGCTGGTTAGTAATTCCAATATTTATGAGTATGAGCAGACTGTTCAACTGATGAAATCCCTATGTGGACTTTGGAGCACACATGGACATCCTGTAATTGGTTTCACGTGTTACAAAAGGTGTTTCTTTAATTGTCCATATAGTGTATGTACAAAGGTACACATAAATGTTATTTTCCCCACCAAAATTTAAGTTCCTTAAAGACAGGGACTGTTTTACTTTTGTCTTTCTATCCCTTATACCCAGCTCCATGCCTGGCACATAATTGGTTATTTAAAAATGTTTGTTGATTGATTGCCACAGAGTGCCATGAAAAGCCTATTTTACACATTTATGAGTATAGGCAGGTTTGACTAAGTCTGCTGCCAGGAATAAACAGCTCTGGTTTAGTTTAGTTAATTTTTAAAAGTAAGAGTTCCTTTATATTTTATTTTTACAACACTTTCCCCAATGTGACCTTTCTCATCTCCTTTCCAGAGAGCCAATCCTTATGACAAAAAATAAAAAGAGAGAAAAGCTTCATGAAAATGAATCAACGCACCAAAAAATTCTTACAGTTCCATGTCCATAGTTCCCTATTTCTGCAAAGAAGGAAGGGCAGTACTATCTGATGTCTCCTTCTTTGAATTCAAATGTGTTCATTATAATTTTATAGAACCAAATTTACTTATTTTGTGGTCATTCTTTCCTTTAAAATTGTTGTAGGCAATGTATATATTGTCTTCCTGATTCTGCTTATTTCACGTTGTATCTGTTCGTATTAGTCTTCCCATACTTCTCTGTCTTCACTGTTTCTTACTGTTTAGTAATATTCTATTATATTCATGTACCCCAATTTGGTTAGCCATTTCCCAATAGATATACATCCATTTTGTTTTTAGTTCTTTACAACTACAACAAGTAATTCACAACAAATGTTGTTTTATGATATTTTAAAAGAATGCTTCCTTTTTTTTTATCAAAGACTTCCTAGGAGTGTAGTCTAACAGTGGACTCCTTTAGTCAAAGGATATAGACAATTTGATCACTTTCTCCACATAATTCTGTTAAGATTAAAAAATAGTTTCTCTGCTAAAAGTATTTTATCTTTATGAGGTTTATTAAAGATTAAGAAATAAAGAAAATACAAAATAAGAAAACACACGAAACCTACATTTTGCAAGCTAGGTAGAGAGCTTCCTGTCCCTAGAAGTGGAAGGAGAGAGAGAGAGAGAGGGGTAGGTGGAGTGTCAGCTTAAATACAATTTCTGTTCTCAGTCCAGGTGGGAATTCAGGTGAGGTTACAAAGCATTCTGGAAAGTGGCCAAGGACTTCTGGTGATTGAAGTCCAGTGTTCAAATCTCCATTTTTATATACCTCCGTTTGATCCTTCTTGGGAAAGATTTTCCCCAAAAGGATCATGAAAACATAATCAACTTAAAGATTACAATAATTTGAGGATAAGAGGAAAAAAGAACAAAACCAATAATTGCTAGATGCATCGACAGAAAGCCAATTGGGGGCAGTCCCCTTTGGCATGAAAGTATACATACAAATAAATGTTCAATCAACCACACCCAAAGTTCATTCTTGATCTTCTCGTGCAGTTTGTGGTCTGGAGGCATCTTCATGGTGTCTTCTCCAAACAGTTCAGTTTCTGGATTCAGAGAGGTAGCATCTTTCTTAACCTAAAATTCTTTTCAAAAGGAATTTAAACTTTGCAATTTAAAATAATAATATTTTTTACATTTCCCCATGAAGAGGGTGATTGAAAAACACAGGATCACTTAGGGATAAATGGCTGAGTTACGAGGTATATGAATCAATTTGCAAGAGAAATTAAAAGACATCAGAAAAATCCAAATAAAAATAATTTCTGGATGAAAATATAGACTATCAAAGTCTTATGTGTAAAAATTCTAAGTAAAGGAAAAGTAAATCTATAACAGGTCCTTGAATCAGGGCCCAATTAAAATGATCTAAGCAATGATGCATTTACCCAGTCAGTAGCCAGGACTATAGAAAGTTTGCCACACTATGAAAGACAGAAAAGGGACCAGATTATAAAAGCCAAGTAGGAGCCAAGTTTGGGATACTAGTCTGTAAGTATTTTCAGAGTGAGTGTGGATACAAGGAAGGCCTATGTCTTAACATATGTTAAGCATAGCAACCTTGAGTCTTCACACTAGGTTCAAGTCCTTTGTATTGGCTTAGAAGTGCATCAATCCGTCCTGGATTGGTTTATCTTTGGCCCTATGCAATGGTTCTTTTGTGTATATCTTGTCCTGGAATCAGACAGAATCATTAAGCAAAGTCCCCAATTTTTTTTAAACAATTAGTGGCATCATTTTTATAGTCTCAAGGGTTTGGGGCATGCATTGACACTATAGCAAATGTATTTTAAACTTATATTACTGCAAAACAAAAAAGTTAAAGAAAATCTTAATACTGGTGACATGTGCTTCAAATATAAAAAGGGGAGAAAAAACTGAAATAGTATATTGCACATGCAAAAAAAATATAACATGAGTTTTTAAAAAATTCAAAAATGTAGCTTATAATCATTGACACACTGTGTCAGCTAAGAAAATATAGAATACAAGGCTTTCTCACCAAAAATGAGATCCATTTCCTCTTCGCATCTGGCCATGATCCACTCACTGTGAATACAAATATGTAGATATCCCCAAAATTCTCAACAGCCCAGTTAATTACAATAACAAACAAACCACTATCATTTTTTTACATAAGTTGCTTTATGGCATTTTTAAAAGCCTATGAACTGATGGATATTTGTCACATTTTTTACAGACATAGCAAATCTTTCAACCTTGGTAAACATATTTTTAAACAAAGTGAAACTTATTTTGGGTTTAGAAAATTATCAAGAAATCTAGATATCATTCTGGTAGAAGTAAAATGAGCTGAAGAGTTATAAATGAGAGATGCTCCTTTTTTTGGAGGCTTCTAGGGGTACAAATGCCCTGGGATTAACTGCCCAGCTTCCATTCACATTTTTATAAATGCAGGAGGTGGGGGTTATAATTGTATTTCACTTCAGCTACTAAAATGGGCCTTACCTCATGTTAGGGGCAGGCAAAATGACCAGAAATTGTTAAGAAAAAATTCTAAAAATCATGTCTAAAGAATCCTTAAAATCGATTTGAGATATTTAGCTTATTAAATTTTCCAAAGGTTGTTGTAGCAATTTTCTGATGGAGTCCATCTATCTTCTATGTGACAATTTACAAAGTCAAAAATAGAAAAGCTGTTTTTATATGGGCTTATTCAATAATGTTTGTTCAGTATGGTTATAGGGGAAAAGCAACAGAATTTAACAGTAGTTAAAACCCAGTACATTAAAATGATTCAATGTAACAGAATAATATTGAATGCAGTAATATATGAACTTAAAATATGAACTTAAATCACAAAGTTAAATCTTAAACAAAACAATCAGCAAAATGCAATAGAATACAGAGATTTTTATGAAAAATTGGAGGAGGAGGGGGTAGGCAGAGTGTCAGCTTAAATACAATTTCTGTTCTCTGCCCAGGTAGGAATTCAGGTGAGGTTACAAAGCATTCTGGGAAGTGGCCAAGGACTTCTGGGGATTAAAGTCTGGTGTTCAAATCTCCATTTTTACAATTCCAAACTGCTTTCCAGAATGATTAGATCAATCCCTGTCTCCATCAACAGTATATTTTTGTGTCTATTTTTCCATAACCTCTCCAACATTGACTATTCCCACATTTTGTCATATTTTCCAATTTTCAGGGTGTCATGTGAAATCTCACAATTGTTATGATGTGCTTTTCCTTTTGTTAGTAGCAATCTGGAGCAATCCTTCATACAGTTGTTTGTGATTTTTTTGGGGGGGGGTAATACTCCTTGAGATGTATTTATTCATATCCATGATCATTTATATATTAGGGAATGACTTTTGATCTTACATATTACTTTGTTTTGTCTACATATCTTAGATATAAGACCTCATCAGAGATATTTTATGTAAAGTTTTTTTCCCTCAGTTGACTTCCTAAGCCATTTTGTCTTATCAGAAATTGTCAATCCCATTCTCCTTGCGGATCTGATAAGATTCTAGATTTTTTCTGACAAGACTGATGATGAGCAGTATGGAAGCCACCAACTATGTCCATGACAGCTTGCAGAGATATAACAGATGTCCTAACGCCACTAAAAATCTTCTGGCCCTCACAAGTCTAAGACTTTTAAAAAGTCAGAGTAGGCTTAAGGCAGCAGAGCGAGCAAACATAAAATGTTCTGCCTGTGCTTCACCTCCATGCCAAAAAAAAGGCTAACCTTCTATCAGAATGAAAATACAAGTCAAGTTGGAAAATTTGCAGTGTAGTACCAGTTCTTCCTGCTATAATTAGAGGATCTAAAACAAAACAAGTAAGCAGCTCAGGGGAATTGGGACTTTGCCCTCGAGCAACACTGAATTTAGATTACTCACACACTAAAGGCCAATTTCCTTTCCGCTTCAGAAAACATGAGGGCAGTGGCAATGGGTTCACGCATGAATGGTAGATGATAGGAAGAAGCAGGATTGGGGAAGGACTGAATACCCTGGTTGGCAACGACCTGATTCCAGCCCCCCCCCCCCAATCAATGATACTGCTTTGAGGGTGGGCAGACAGTTAAATGATTTTGCTAGTGCCATTCACATTCTAGAGGTTGTAAAGGACAAAGCAAGACCTCATAAGGAAATCCACTGGTAGGGCATCCAGCAATTTTGGCCAACCTTAGCTGAATTGAGAATCTCTAGTCTGCAGGAACTAGGTCTGGACAAAGCATAAACTGTTGTGGATGGACTTCCCAAGGATTGATGGGCATTGCTACTTGGTCATACGTATTTACCTGGAGACACTCATAATAAATAGTATTTGAACATGTTTGTCTTTATTGAGTCCTGGTCTGTAGAATATGTATTTGGACCTTATAAAAGAGAAGCAGTTTGAACTTAGAAAAGATTAATCCACCAAGCCTAAGTGCCTACTACACTACTACTACTACTGGCACCATGTCACTAGTACTATTACTACTTGTAGTTAGCACTTACATAGTACTATATGCCCAGTATTATGCTTTGCATTGGGGATATAAAGAAGGGCAAATACAGTCAAGTAGCTTAGTACTTTAATGAGAGAGAAAACAAGCAAATAACTATGTAGATACAAGATGTACACTGTGAAAATGGAAGCGAATCCCAGAGGGAAGGCAGTAGTGGTGGAAAGCACCTGGAAGTCAGAGTCAAGGTCTCTTCTATCCAAGAGTTGCGTCAGCATCGACATGGGGGCAGAGGTCAGGAATGAGATCATACATGGCTGTATCTACTCCACTGGAGTCAAGCTGGCTCAGGTGCCAGGCCATTATGTCCCCTTTCACATGGAGGGTGCTGGCCCTCTGCCAACCACCTGCTCTCTACCATCCCAGAGAAGAGAAAAGGGATATATATATATATATATATATATAAGTGCCCAGGGTTTTACCTGTGTAAGAATAAAGATAGTGGTGATCGTGATGATAGTGGAGAAAAGTGATGGAGGAAGAAAAAAAGAGAAAGAAGGAAGGAAGGAAGGAAGAAAGGAAGGAAGGGAAGGAGGGAGGGAGGGAGGGAGGGAGGGAGGGAAGAGAGGGAGGAAGCAAGGAAGGAAGGAAGGGAAAGATGGAGGGAGGGAGGGAGGGAGGAAAGGAGGGAGAAATGGAAGGAGGGAGGGAGGAAAGGAGGGAGGGAGGGAGGAAGGAAGGGAAAGATGGAGGGAGTGTGAGGGAAGGAGGGAGGGAGGAAGATAACACATCTGTATTGGAAAGTTTGTGTTATTCTCTGCTGTTTTGTCTTTTCTTACTACAACCCATCAACTAACCAACCATCCAACCAGGTTTTATTGATTATCTGCAATTTTCCTAGTGTGATATTAACTTCTCTGGAGAGTTGAGAACAAGTAGTCAAGTCAGCAGGCATTTATAAAGTACCTACAATGTGCCAGGCACATGCTTAAATGTTGAGGATACAAAGAAGGGCAGTCTCTGTTTTCAGGGTGTTTGTAGTCTAAAAAGAAGGTATAGACTCTGCTCTCAGGGAGCTTTGGGGGCACTAGGAGTGAGAAAATAACAACGGTAATCAGTGTGAGCCTGGAGTTAAACTAATGCCCCAGTTTTGTCTCTGCTAATACCTTGAGCAAATAATTTCAGCTGCCTAAGGTTCAGTTTCCTTTAAAATGATGGATTTGACTGAATGACTTCTAAAGTCCCTTCTAATTCTGCATCTTATGATCTTAAGGCAGGGAAAGACCAGGATTCTGGGACAGTGTTTCTAACTGGGTTTCATAGAGCAACAGGGACTCAGGGAAGGATAATATCATTGAGATTGGCGTATTTGGGGGAAAATCCTGGAAGAGGTAAGACTTGAACTGGGCCATGAAGGATGAATAGGATTTGGAAAGGTGATAAGGAAGTGGAAGTGAGGGTGAAGTGACTGAAGGACAAGGGGGCGGGGATGGTCTGAGGGAATGGTGGGATAGAAAGATGCTTGCCACCATTTTACAAATGTCAAGGCAGAGGTCCAGTAAGTCAGTAGCAAAGACTAAAGAAGAAACCCTGAATTCTGACTTCCAGGACTATTTTTCATTCTCAAATGCACACAGCTGATTCCTACCCCTTTCTGACCTTCTCCTGCTTTTATTATATATATTTATATGTAATTTTATATTATATGTTTATTTTTATTCTACACTTTAAAACAAAATGGGCATTTCCATATACATAGACATATTGCTAACACTTAAAGAATGCTTATTGGATGCTGGGCACTGTGCTAAGTGTTTTACAATGATTAATTACAGGCTTACCTTGGAGATATTCTTCATTAGGTTCTAGACCATGACAATAATGAGAATATTACAATAAAGTGAGTCACATGAATTGTTTCTTTCCATGTGCATATGAAAGTTATGTGAACAGTATACTCTAGTCCATTAAGTGTGCAAGAGTAATATGCCTAAAAAAACTTACAAGCCTCAACTAAAAAATATTTTATTGCTAAAACTGCTAACCACCACCTGAGCCTCCATCTTTCCCTTCCTTCCTTCCTTGCTTCCTCCCTCTCTTCCCTCCCTCCCTCCCTTCCGTCCTCCCTCCTTCCTTCCCTCTCTTCCCTTCTTCCTTCCCTCTCTTCCTCCCTCCTTCTCTCTCCCTTCTTCCCTCCCTCCCTCCCTCCCTCCTTCCCTTCCTTCCTTTCTTTCTTCCTTCTTTCCAATACACAGTATTGATTCCAAGATGGAAGGTAAGGGGAAAGAAAGAGAAAGAGAGAGAGAGAGAGAGAGAGAGAGAGAGAGAGAGAGAGAGAGAGAGAGAGAGAGAGAGAGAGAGAGAGAGAGAGAGAGAGAGAGAGAGAGAGAGATTTAAAAAAGATCACTCATCACAGATCACCTTAACAAATAAAATGATAATGAAGAAGTTTGAAATATTGTGAGGGTTAGTATGTGCTGTTGGAAAAATGGTGCCAACAGACTTACTCAATGAAGTGTTGCCATGAATCTTCAATTTGTAAAAGACACATTATCTGCAAAGTACAATAAAGCAAAGAGCAATAAAATGAACAATGCCTGTGTGTATATATGTACACACATATACATACATAAAAGAATTTATATTTAAATGTATATATATGTATTTAATCTATTAAAACTTAAAACTAGACTAAGACTTTGGGGATTATATATATATATATACACATATATATTTTTAATACTTTGCCACCACAAAGAGTGTGGCTATGAATATTTTAATAATTTAAATGTATATGTGTGTGTGTTTATATATCCCAGATATATAGTGAAGTGCTCACTTCAACAGCACATATACTAGAAAAACTGGAAAGATACAGAATATATAGTCAATCCTCAACTTTTACAGGAGTAGAAAATGGTGTGAAAATAAATCACCACAAATGTCAATACATTGAACCAATGGCAAATAGGACATTAGGTTCCTGTGACCACCTGAAACTTCAATCTTTTACTAGAGATTACTGAAAATACTCTTTTCTTCATACAATTCTTTCTAACAAATAAATTCTGATAATATGCACTTTCTGAAGTGGATTGACCAACACTTTTGATGAATACTTTCCTCCATTTTGTGAATGTAACAAATTGTTGACTTGTTGACACCAAACTCACTGTGAACAGTGGCTGTAGACATTCTGTCAGGAAGTTTATTGAATGCATTATTTTCTCACTAGGCTACATCACTGACTTTGTACACGTGGGCTTAGAGTCCAACCAACTCACACTCTGCTTTGGGAGCATAATTGTAACACAACTTGAATTTTATTTTATTTAATTGATTAATTTAGAGTATTTTTCCAGGATTACAAAAATTCCGAGTTTTTAAGGTAAATGATAAAATATGCAAAGTGTACATGGGGAGCTCTTAACAATGGTCGAGTGAAATAGACCAGTGAAGCACTTAGTAGGGTACTAGCTGCTTCACGGACTTTCCACAGGGAGCCTCTTATTTTTTTCCTCTACTTTGAATAGCCAGGACTGTACATGGCTGCTATAGTAAAAATGAAAATGAGGGTTACTAATGAAATCATGTGAATGGTTGAAGTCTTAAAAGCCAATCATGAGAATGATGATAATCAACTGTGTATATATATATATATACATATATATATATCAATCATATACATATTTCTGTATCCCTTTTATACAGTCCCAAATATACATACATATAAATCTCATGTATACAGTTGCATTTTTTAATATTTATATATCAAATAAATATAGTCCCAAAGCCCCAATATATATTTATATATTCTACATATATACTCTCAAAATATTATATGTTATATAAAGTACCATATAGTATATATCACAAAATATTTATATTCCAAACACATATATATCATATATTATATCATATCATATCATATTACATTATATTATATTGATATATTATTATATAGTTTGTATAAAATATGTCATATATATATATAATATTCCCAAGAATATTAGTGCAACTTTTAAGCTTTAATAGGTAACATGGCTTTAAGTTATAATAGTTTTAACCTGCCCCAAAATTTTTGGAGCACCTTATATTAGGAGTTGGTAAAGAAAATTGCAGTGAAACTCTAGACCATGATACCCCACCAACCCATCTTTAAAAGTTTCATCTGCATTGAGCTGGGGGAACCCTGAAGATATCCTATTAAATCCTTCTTAAATCAATATCCTATGATCAAGCTTTTCTTATCTTCTCTTTATTTTTGAGGTATCATAGCATTTTCTCTTTAGCACCTTTCTGCTAGGGCATTTAAATACCTCCTGACTTTGATTTTTTTAAAAACAATTTTAATCAATCAATCAATCAATTAATTAAGAATATTTTTCTATGGTTACAGGATTCATGTTCTTTCCCTCCCCCCCTTCCTGAGCTGACAAGCAATTCCACTGGGTTTTACTCTTTCCATATTATTAATATTTGCAATAGAGTGATCTTTCAAAGTCAATATCTCCAATCATACACCCATCAAACCACATGATCAATCATATATTTTCCTTCTACTCCCACAGTTCTTTCTCTGGATATGGATAGCATTCTTCCTCATAAGTCCCTCAGAATTGTCCTGGGTTATTTCAGTCTCTGTGTATGATGTTCTCCTGGTTCTGCTCCTCTCAGTCTGCATCACTTCCTGGAGGTTGTTCCAGACTCCATGGAATTCCTCCACTTTATTATTCCTTTTAGCACAATAGTATTCCATCACCAACATATACCACAGTTTGTTCAGCCATTCCCCAATTGAAGGGAATCCCCTCATTTTTCAATGTTTTGCCACCACAAAGAGTGCAGCTATGAATATTCTTGTACAAGTCTTTTTCCTCCTGACTTCAATCTTAATCAATGCCTTACTCTAATAACCGGATTATTCACTGTTTTGACAATCTTTGCTTCCGTTTTGATGAATGCAGCTAAAAACAAGTCTTCAGCTGGAAGGGGAGGCCAGGAAGGATCATTTCTGGCTTTGGACACTGTAGTTCTCCAGAGTAAAAACTGGGCGGTAGTTCATGCCGAGTGTGATAAGTGATGTTTGGGAATAAGTTAATAATTCCATAAGGCAGGACCGGAAAACAAACAAAAAACAAAAATCTCACTCCAGGTACAATCACACTGTGTGCCCCCAAGCAGCTGACTCTCAATGAGTGTAGGGGCAGGATTGTGTATGACTGGCTTCCCTTGCCCAGACTGACTGACTGACACTTCCTGGGGAGGCAGGAAATGTCAATGGGCGGGATGTCAACATCCTAAGATGGACATTTCGATATGGAACAAAATATGGGACAACTTCCTGTTGACTTCATAACCCCAACTAACAATTCTCCCTCCACCAGGGATATGCATGACTACTGTATTTTAGTCTCAAAGTACCAGTTTTTCAATTGTCTTTTTCTTGATAATCTGACCTCTTGAGCACAAATCTTCAGTTGGAAAAAGCTCACAAAATAGATGTATTTTTTTTGTCTTATATAACAAATTCAGAGCATTATATATTCTTTTAAAATTAGGGAGGGGGAAAAGAAAAAGAATGAGACATAGACATTTGGACATAGCTAATGTAAGAGTTTGTTTCTCTTAGGTAAGTATACTTATAAGTTATTACATGTCTATAATAAATCATATACATTGTATTATGTTATACATAAAAATAATAGTAATTTTTTTAAAAATGGGGCAGCTGGATACCTCAGTAGATAGCTCAGGTCTGGAGTCAGGAGGACCTGGGTTCAAATTTGATCTCAGACACTTCCTGGCTATGTGACATTGGGTAAATCACTTAACCCCCATTATCTAGATCTTGCCCCTTTTCTCTCTTAGAACTGATACTGACAGAAGGAAAACAATTTTAAGAAATTATCCAAAAGAACTAGCTTCAAAAAATCCTTATTGATTGGAATGAGGCCTAATTTGAATCTAGAAAAATCTTGATAACACAGGAGGCTGCCTTAGGCATATTCACAGGTTGGTTGATTTAGAGCAGGGTTTCTTAGCCTGGCATTCATGAACTTTAAAAAATATATCTTTTTATAACTCTATTTCAATGGGATTGGTTTCCTTTGTAAACCTATGTATCTTATTCTACTCATTTTAAACCTTATTCTGAGAAGAATATATAGACTTCACTAGATTGCAAAAGGGATCTGTGATACAAAAAAAAATAGCTAAGAACTCTTGACACAGGACTAAAAGAGACCACAGAAGTTCAACTTCTTAATTTTAGAGATAAGGAAACTTTAGCCCATGAAGCCTCAGTGATTTGCCCAAATTAATACAGGTAGTATATGCCAGAGGTAGGATTTGAACCTTGGACGCCAGAATCAGTGACCTTCCCACTCTAAAACTTCTTTTCTTGTTTTTAAAGGAGGCTTCCCTTGGACATAGCTCTCTGCTTGAGTTGACAGATAGAGGGATCTTACTTACATATTGACAGTTCCAGGTTGGTAAAGCTCCATGTTCACAATAATGAAATGTTCTGGAGAAAGCAGAGCTTGAGATAAGCTGGCTGAGGTTGTTCTTTTGAATACTGGCGTTCCCCAGACTGATCATCACCTCTGGGCTATAGATGACACCATATGCTTCCTGCTACCTCCAGGGACAGAGCTCACTATTACTTTTCTATGTGGTCCTGGTCCTTGGGGACACAACTGTGGTATGTAAAGGGTGTAATGATGGGGAGTAGGAAAGAGAATCGTTGGGGGTGAATGGAATCAACAGTTTCAGGAGGCAAGAATGACAGTTGAGAACTGAACAAGGCCTTCTGGGAAATCCTCCTGAAGGGGCAGGGTTTTGAGGGCAGAGTCACAGAAGGGAGTGGAAGGAGGAGCTATTTCTTGGGAACCACATTTTTCAAAGATAGCTTTTCAGCAGGGAGTATCTCTCACCTTTTACCTCACCAGCATCATATTCCCTCTATCTTTTCAACTCCTCCATTCCCTGTTACAAAACCTTCCTTATCCCCTCTACCTTATCAATCCTCAACAATTCCTTTAACTATTACCATTTTGGCAAGCCAGCTAGGAGACTATTGATTATTGGAGTTATGCCAGTAATGGCTTCTTTGCTTAACCTGTATTGGACCTTAATGATTGGCTGATTGGGGGGTGATGTCTTTTGACTTGCACATAAATTAGATTTAAGTGAGGCAGAGTTGCCAGTCCTCAGCTTCACTCTCTTTTCCAAAGTTACCATGGCAAGACCAAAGTCAAGATAGTTGGTGATGGCCAGGGATCAGCAAAGGACCTCGGCATCTTCAATGTTTAACCAAGCTCTAAGTGCTCCACAGCATTCTCTTCAGCCCCTTTCATGGTTGCTGGAACCAATTGTCCTCATCTGCCCCTTCTAGCGGGAGAAATTTTCACATACCTGGGGTAGATGCCCCACTCACTCAGAGACCTCAACCTGGTTTAGTCTGCCCCTCAAAATGGTTTCACCAAGGCTTGGGCATGGGATACTACAACTTCTGGGTGGCAGGTGGACTACAAAGGAAGAGAGCAGTCCTGAAAAGGGCTCCACAGGCTCTCACACCGGAGGTATTGGTCTTCCCTAAATGCTTTGTATACTTCTCATCCTGTGACCTCTTCCCTAAATGCTTTGTATACTTCTCATCCTGTGACTTGGCTCACTTGTCAGACACATTCAGTTAATCGGCAGCCTCTATGATCTACTCTCAGGGAATCTAGAAACCCAAATAAGCATTCACCTGGGCACTAGCCTGGCCATGTTAAAATCTGACTCTGGGTTTGCAATCTGGTGCCACAATCATCCCAGGCTTGGTTAAAGGGAGGCTCCTCGCCTTTAGATCAATAGTTTCTGCCCTCTGAAATTTGGACTTGATACGAACTGCCAAGGTCTGTGAATCAGCAAGAAGCATGTCTACCTGTGCAAGATTGTGTGTGTGTGTGTGTGTGTGTGTGTGTGTGTGTGTGTGTGCGCACATACACACTTCCCTGAAGGCTAGTATATCACAGGCTGTCTACTCTGGTTCCTTCATTTTGATAAGGCTAGTTTAGATTTAATTATTTATGGTGGTACTTTATAACCCACTGAAAAATGTTCTGCAGGATGGGAAAGAGAAGTAAAATGGGCTTAGTAACATGAAACCTCCCTGCAGTCATCACTCTGCTGTTAACTCTTCCAGCGTGCTAGGCTAAAGTTCTGGGGTTTGCTCTTTGGAATGCTTAGATTGCTGGGAGAGCCAGCAGCAGGGCAGGGGAGCATTGGATTGGTTTCTGCAGAATTGTATACGATGCTTTTGTAGGGTTTGGGAAATCTAAGCTTATCTCATAAAGGACATCACTAAGAAGAGCGATATAGCTCCCTATTGCAAAAGCTATGATGCCATTGCTGCTAAGGGCTAATCTAGGGGTAGGACAATAATGCTTGGTCCTAGGGCATTGAATTTAGAGGAACTGATGACTTTTGCTGCTCTTCATCAATAGAAAAGCCACAGAGCTAAGTTCCGGGTTTACAAGAATAATGAGGTAAAATAGGCAGTAAGCAATAAGCTTCCTTCCCTATTTCTTTCTGCTTCCCCATGCCCCCCACAGTGGACAGCTCAGAAGCAGCCAAGTGTCAGCATCCTGAAGTCTCTGTCTCTCATTCCAGCCATCCCCAAAGAGAGGGAATCCTTCACACTCTTTGCCCTTGGGATAGTTTGTGGTTTTAGCCTAGTGCAAAGACCTTCTTAATTGCAGTTCTAAAGGCTGGAAATTCTTTTTGTTTTTAAACTTAATTTCTCCCCAATTACATGGAAAATAGCTTCTAAGATTTTTAAAGGAATTTTGAATCTCTTGAATTCTCTCCCTCCCTTGCTTCCACATACCACACTCTCCCTGCCTTGCCCAGTTCCATGGAAAACAATCTGATACAGATTTTACATGTGTTATCATGCAAAACATTTAGTTGGAAAGTCTCAAATGCTTCTTTGGACACATGGCCAGTTTGGTATTAGAGAGTGATCAAGGGTCTGTCTTCTGCAAAATCTGGGGCTCCTGTTTGCAGAGTCCCATGATGCTTCTTGCACCATATTTCTGCTCTGATACTCCCTTTCTCAACAGTTTCTTTCCTTCTTCCTTCTTTAGTTTGGTTTGGTTTGGTTTCACCCTTCTCTCATCCCCTGCACCTTCCATTTGGAGTTCAATGTTCTTTTTATTTTTAGCTATCTATAAACACTTTTCCCAAGCCCTTAACTTCCATCTTAAAATCAATATTGTGTAATGGTTCCAAGGCAGAAGAGTGATAAGGGCTAGGCAATGGGGGTTAAATGACTTGCTCAGGGTCACACAACTGGGAAGTGTCTGAGGTCAAATTTGAAGCCAGGATTTCTGGTCTCTAAGCCTGACTCTCAATCCACTGAGTCACCCAGATGCCCCCTCAGATACCTCTTTTCTGGGTGATATATAAAGACCGAAACAATCCTCATGGTGCAATAAAAAATGTGCAATAGCCTCAGAGCTTCATATAGGAGCAAACTTGCAAGGAAGGGGTGGAGAGAGGTCCACCTGACAAATATAGTGGATATCAGCTTTCTTAGAAGATCTGAATATCTTCAAGTCCCCAGACCTAGCTATAGAAACTCAGGGCAGCCATCTCTATGTGCCTCCCCAACCCCAATCCAAGCCCAACTCTAATATATCCAGTCAAGGGGTTTTTATTTAAATTTATCCTAGGGGCAGTTAGATAGCACAGTGGATAAAGTTCCAGGCCTAGAGTCAGGAAGACTGGGGTTCAAATCTGCCCTCAAATACTTCCTTAGCTCTATAACCCTGGGCAAGTCACTTTACCCAGATTATCTAGCCATTGTCCCTTTTCTTGGAACTGATACTAAGACAAGAAGGTAGGGGTTTAAAAAAGAAAGTTATACTGATTCCAGCTCTGTTAAGCCATGTTGGGGGAGGCATCACCTAATCTGTAGCTTTTGTATCACCTGTTATGCAGCATGGAACAGGTCATCCCCTACCTGTTACCCAGAACTTAGCAGGAAAGGAGGGAGGGAGGAAGGGAGGAAGGGAGGGAGGGAGGAAGGGAGGAAGGGAGGGAGGAAGGAAGGAAGGAAGGAAGGAAGGAAGGAAGGAAGGAAGGAAGGAAGGAAGGAAGGAAGGGAGGAAGGGAGGAAGGGAGGGAGGAAGGGAGGGAGGAAGGAAGGAAGGAAGGGAGGGAGGGAGGATATAAATATGGAACTAGAGCTGAGCTGGAATGGCCACTTCTCTTTTGCTGACATGGACCTAGCCCTGTTGTCTTCGTCTCATCATCAGAGTCATCCATAAAAGCTAACTTCTTCAGTTCCAGGTCAGTTTCTATTGATTGATTCATCAAAGTATTGCTCCCTTACTATATATATATATATACATATATATATATATTTTAACAAATTCCTTTTCATTCTCATTTTCTGAAGTTTTGACTCTTTAATCAGAGTGAAAGCCCAAACAAAGAATTTTCCTTTGACGGTCTTTGAGTTCTAAATCTCGGGCCTCATGGGCAGATGAGAAAGCTGAAGCCTTAGAAGACTTGGCAGCTAAGTAGCACAGTGGTTAGAGCACTTGGTCTGGAATCAGTAAAATCTGAATTCAAATCCAGTGACCCTGAGCAAATCATCTAACCTCTGTCCGCCTATTTCCTCATCTGTAAAATGGGGATGATAATACCCCTCCCTCACAAGGTTGCTGTGAGCATCAAAAGAGATAATATTTGTAAGCACTTGGCACAGTGCCAGGAACATAGTAGGCTCTTTTAAAAAATCTTTATTTTTATTCCAGTAACACATCATTTTTTCAGTGACATAGTAGGCTCTGAATAAGTGTTTAGTTCCTTGGGTCACTCAGGTTTGTAGAGGCCAACTCTAACCCCAGATCCCCAGACTCCAAATCCAGTTGCCCTTCATGTGAACTAAGCTAAGCCCTCTTTGCTGATGCTCAGTCCAGGACTCTGTCCACCAGACCACATCCCCCGGCTAGAAACAAACAAACAGACAACCACCACAACCCTAACTGTATCTCAAGCCTTCTAAGTGGAATCAGCCTTTTATCCTGCACAGCCCGGAGTGGGCGTCTGGCCAGAAGGAAGGCATTCCAAACAGAAACTACCACAAATCATTCTTGCTACCGCTCCAGCGGGTGCAGGACTGGCGCGCAGAGTTTCACTAAGGAGTGGCCGGCTGGGTGATACATATTCATATTACGGGACAGCAGAAAAAGAAACCTATCCAAGAGTAACTTTAATCCACTGAAACAGCGCTCCGATGGGGTCAGAAGCTACTCCCAGGGGGTATCGGGCTAAAATTGTTGAAAGAAGAAACCGGCTCCTGCCCCAGAGTGGATGCAAACAGATCTGACATGGTTTAAAAGCTGATTATTAGTGTTTAGGGACAGCTTGATTTGTTAGATTTGCTTTATCATCCCCTCCACCCCCCACCCCCTTCAAAAGTATTTGTGCTGCTCTGACCCGAGCATCTCAGAGGCTGGGATAAATCGAGTTAAAAGCCTAACGGAGGTCCCACCCTTGAAAGAGCCCGAGTGAGAGTCAGATTTCATAAATGCAGAGAATCCGGGGGGTGGGAAGGAGAGAGAATCACATGAGAAAGAATTAGGACTGGCCCAATATGGAGAGCCTTCTGCCAATTCAAATAGGAGCGTTCAGTCGGAGACATGGCAAAATCATTACAGGCCTGTGGAAGACCCGGTTTCCTAGGTGAGGCAGGAACAAGGAGAGTGCCACCTAACTGGAAATATTTGGCTTGCTCGGCAGCTGGGCAACCGCTGCCATGTTTTGCTTAGCAACTGCTTCTCAAGTGTGGGAAAGAAGCCCTGCCCTGCTAGCTGGCTGCATTCTGGGGCCACTTCTCCTGTCCTACTTTTCATTGGCCCTTTCACCAAACTCGAGCGTTAGTTAACATCCTCTGTCTGGAAACGACTTCTTGTCCTGGCCAAAGGAACAACTCGGGTTTTAATGGGTTTGTTGTGGGTTCCCTCCTCCCCCCCCAATCCTGGCTATGACCTTCAGTTTTTATTTTTAGGTATGACTTTGGGGAGCAAACCGGAATTCAATAGGAAATGCATCTGGCCGCAGCCAGAAATTGCGATGTGGGATCGGCTCGGCTGAACATTTGTTTTCACTCCTGGGGTTTGCTGTCGGGGCATTGTTCAAAGAGGGGAAATTTTCCAAAGGCTTCTTTCTTAGGAAACCAAGAAGGAAGTAAAGATAAGAAATTTCCATATGGTGGCCGGCAGCTGAAGACATGCTACCCACAGAATATGGCTCGACCCTGGAGTTGCCCCCAAAGAAGAGATCTCTCCCTGCTCAGGCTCTCTTAGCGTTCTGTCCGACCTTCCCTTCGCTTTCTTTGACTTGGACAAACCAACTTTTATTGGGTAGGATTTCATGGATTTGAATTCAGACTTACTGTTTAAGGGACCCTGGAATAAAGCAGGTCTCCAGCATGATGTCAACCATCAAAATATCAGTGATCAAAATAGTGACCCATCAGGATATATGCAAAGACCAATTGCTTAAACCAGAGGGCCTGAGGGGGAACTTGACCCTTAGAAAGTCAGATTAGATTTGTTTTGTTTTTTTCCTTTCCCCCCTAAACTTCAGTGTAGTGAGATAGATTAAGTGCTGAATTTAGTTTCAGGGGTCCTGTGTTCAAATTCTGTCTTGTTACTAACTACTCATTTATTCCTGGGCAAAGTACTTAACTTTTTGGTGTCTGTTTTGATCATTATAAAATGAAGGGATTGGATCAGACAACCTAGAAGACACTTTCCATCTCCAAAACTATGATCTGGGAATAGCCACATTCTCCCACCTACTGCCCTTAATATACACACCACCAGCTCTGCTCCAAGCCTGGCCCCATATCATCTGAGGAAACAGATTCTATGAAGAAGGTGCCCAGGATCCCCATCACGACCACCATCAGGTGTCAATCAGCAAGGAAACCCAAAGGAGAGACTGGCTGCAGCAGGAAATTGTTGTCGTTCATCCTTGGTTTTTTTTTTCCAAAAAATCTTTACTTTCTGTCTTAGTAACAACTCTAAGGCAGAAGGGCAAGAGCTAGACAAATGGGGCTGTGTTCCACATCTAGGAAGTGTCTGAGGCCACATTTGAACCCAAGTCCTTCCAACTCCAGACCTAGTATTCTATCTACTGTATTAATTATCCTACAATGAAAAGTTTAAAAATTCTTTTGAGAGTAATTTTAGGATAAGAAACTTGCTACCTCCCAGAATCCAGAAAGTAAACTGTTTAGAGAAGGTGCCATGAAGATGACTGCAGAGACCACACAGTGCACCAGAAGATACAGAGTGAACTTTGGGATGTGGTGATTTGAACTGTGTGGGGTTGAATGCATTTGTTTTGTATGTATACTATTATGTTGAAGGGGACTGCCCCCAAATTGTTTTTTTTGTCAATGTAGCAATCATTGGTTTTGTTCCTTTTCTCTTTTATTTCCCTCTTATCACCTAATTATTGTCATTTCCCTTTAGAAACTGCAATATTATTTATACCTTTAGTTAAAAATGTTTATAGTTTTAAGTTGATTATGTTTAAAATAATCCCTTGGGGAGACTAGTCTCCCAAAGGATCACAGGGGGAATGTGTAAATAGAATTTTGTATCCCATGACTACATTTCCCAGCATTCCCTTCATCCACATTGCATCCTTATGTATTGTATATAAAAGTTTGCTCTTCTTCCTAAACTCTTCTCTCTCTCTCTCTCTCTCTCTCTCTCTCTCTCTCTCTCTCTCTCTCTCTCTCTCTCTCCTGCTCTTAGGAACCTCCTCTTTACTAAGGCTATTCTTCCCTCTGCTTCAAGTTATTATTAATAAATCTAATAAAAATAATACCTGGAGTAATTGGATATTAATGTTAATCTTGCACTACTGTACCTCCTAGCTGTCCCTCATCTTTTGCTTTTAAGAGGACCAATAGCATCATGAAGCTTATCCATGAATTGGGTTTAAGTGAGGCAGAATTGAACAAAGTCCTCAGCCTCCCTCTAATTTCCAGAGGCATCCAAGTCTGGTGGCAAGGATAAAAGTCAAGGTGGCTGGCCCAGGACACAATGGATGAACTTGGCTTCTTTGATGTCTGACCAAGCTCTGAGCACTACACAGAGCCCTCTGGCCACCTTCATGAACCTTGGAAAAAATTGTTCTCCTCTTTGTATTTCACCAGAGGAAGTCTTCACATGCTTAGTATAGACATCCCCCTAACTCACTGACAGGTCTGAGGGCTATTGGTTATCCTCAGTGTGGTTTAGCCTGTCTGCTCAGATGGTTTTACCAGGGAGGAAAATTCATGTTGAATTGTAATAATTTCTATAAGAAACCTCAGGTTTCAAAAGTCAGCCAGCTTCCAAGCTAAAGTAATTTACTCTCAGGCCTCAAAGCACCTCACTGGGCTGGCTTTGGTGAGAGGCAGAGTGGAGACCTACTCCTCATTTATCTGTAAAAAAGAACTCTTACATAAGGGAAGTTGGCAAGCTGTAGCTATCGAGCTGAGCAACCATGTTGGAACTGATTTAAAGTACGGTGGTTCAGTCAGGTGACAGAATGTGCTAGTGTCTTCTTGGTCCCAGCAAGGACACATCTCTGTTGTGATGAATAAGGGAGGAATTGAGGTCTCTAACTCTGCCTTCTCAATGCCTATGTACCATCAGAGATGTTTTGTGATGTGCAGGGGAAGGACTGAGTGGTGAGCTCACAAGTGGTATATCTAGACCTGCACCAGAAGAATGGAACTCTTTTTCCTTTTGGTTGATAGAGACAACTGACCATACTAAAGAGTTATCATAGGTCAATTAATAAATTACTCTAAAATTAAGAAATATTGCTTCTCTGGGGCAGTGAGGTGGCTCAGTGAATTGATAAACAGGTCTAGAGAAGGAAGGTCCCGGGTTCAAGTTGGGGCTCACACACTTCCTTAGCTGTGTGACCCTGGGAATTGCCTTAATGTATTTTTGCATTACCCTTCCCACTCTTCTGCCTTGGAACCAATATACAGTATTGATTCTGAGATAGAAATTAAGGGCTTAAAAAAAGAAACAAAGAAACATTTCCCCTCTAGAATTTCAGTCATTCCACCAAGATATGGTTGTCACTCATGTTCCTGCCTTGTGGAGCCACAGATGAGGGAAGTAGTATGTACCAGAAAGGTCAAACAACCACCGCCACCACTTTGATGACCACATCCTTCTCCTGTACCAGAGATCAGCTACTAAAACCTCCTTTGCTCCTTGTCTCCATCTTGAGAATGTGAGGTCTTTAAAGAACAAGGGCTATTTTAAATTTCTTTTTGTATACTCAGCATTTAGCATAGAGCTTTGGCCAGTAAGTGCATAATAAATATTTTGCATTCATTCTTTTACTCATTGTTTAGAAAGGGGTGAAGAGACAGGGAGATGGAAGATGGACCCCATTGATTCCTTTTCCACCCATACCTGCTTTTAAATTCCTCTCCCTAGAGAAGTTTTGGATAAATTTGAAAGAATTAGAATGACTACAATTGAAATGACTTCTCCTAGTTAATTGAAGCTGTCAAAAATGAACTCCTGAGAATAATGTCCATTCTGGGCAATCATGAGGAAATAAGCCTTCTTCTTAGGAAAGAGATGAGGGGCTACAGATGTGGAATGACCAATAAACATATTTTGTGCTGCTTGGAGGTACTTAAATGTTATTCTTTCTGATTATTAAGCAGAGTTGGTCCTTTGACCAAACTCAAAAATTAATAGCCACTATTTGGTAACAGTATCTTGTCCTGACCAAAGGAATGACTAGGGTTATTCATTGGAGGGACTTTGCCTGCTGCTGCCTGTTTTTGTACTACCAGATCTTTTAAAAAATCCATTGGCTTTTTAAGAATGGCTTCTAAAAATTAAATACAATAACCTAGAGCTCTATTTAAAATGGTAAAAAAAATCCTTTGCTCGTTAGCTGCTCAAAAATACACTGGCTGTCTTCAACCTAAAGTGTTTTTTGGCCTACCTATCAAGAATTTCAGTGAGTTATAGCCAGGGAAGTTAAGGGGAAGTGATTCTAAAAAAGGTAGTATAAGATTAAAATTAATATCCAAATACTACAAGTATTATTTTTATAAGATTTATTAATAATAACTTGAAGCAAAGGAAAGAAAAAAGACTTTTTAAAAAATCCTTTGGGACTACTGGGCAATACGTAGACCCTGTAGACAAAGTAACCCTGGAAATTTCTTGACCTATACCCTTCTTTATGTTATTGAGTAGAAAAAAACAAAACAACTTTATAAGCAGATTTAAGTGAACACAAAGGGTTGGGGCTGAAGAGACAGGCTAAAAACCAAAGCATTTAGACTATGAGATAGAATATGGCAATGAAGCTTTTGTTAGAAGAAAGTACAGAGAATTCACTAGAAAAGAGGTGGTAAAACTAATGAAATTAATTTAATTTTTTTATTTAAAAAATTAAAAAATTTTTTAAATTTAAATTTAAAAAATTTTAATCTAATTGCCCCCAAATCACAACCTAATCTTAAGAGCTAAAAGGCCAACATTGTGGTTCCAAAGGCTGTCTGTTCCTCAGTTGGTGGGGTTGGGGAGTAACTTCCCCAAAAATTATAGATGTGAGGCATTTTCTTCTTTGTTTCATGGGTTGATGGGGGACATTTATACACAATGCGGTTTTCTGGGTTTGAAAAGAAAGAGGATGTTGCAAAGGCCAAGAGTCTAATTACTGGGGTGGTTCCAAAGATATCATGTGGGGTTCACCTGCTCTCCCCTCTGAGAGAGTGACTAATAGCTCATGGACCCTATGGTCACTCTCACTCCTACCCAGTTATTCTGCTTAGAATGAAGAAAGAAAAGGCAATAAAGCCCTGTGACATATCATGGCAAAGTTTACTGTCCATTTGCATCACAGATATTTTAAAGTCATTAACTGAGAGCGTGATTACAGGGTAAATAAATGCATAAAGATAGATATTATGTGTGTGTGAATATATATCTGTATCTGATGCAGCTAGGTGGCAAATCTAAAGTCTCATCTTCCTGAGTTCAAATGTGACCCCAGATACTTTCTAGCCAGGGGCAAGTAGCTTAACTCTGTTGGTCTCTATTTCCTCATTCATAAAATGAACCGAAAAAGGAAATAGCAAATCATTCCAGTATCTCTGCCAAAAAAAAAATTCCCAAATGGGGTCATGAAGAGTCAGACATGATTGAAAATGAACAACAATGGCAGGCACTGTGCTAAATACAGAGGAAAGGCAAAAAGACAGTCCTTACTCTCAAGGAGCTCACGATGTAATTGGAGAAAGATCATGCATACACCCAAAAAGAGATATAGGCATGAAAAATCAGGAGAACAAGAAGCAGGAAGGCATAGGAATTAAAGGGAATTTCTCATAGAAGATGAGAGTTTAGCTGGGAGTTAAAGGAAACCAGGAAAGCTAGGAAGTAGAGAGGAAGAGGAAGGACATTCCAGAAATGGAGAACAGCCTTGCTGAAAATGCTTGGAGTCAGGAGACAGAGAGCTTTGTTCAAGAACAGCAAGAAGGCCAGTATTACTGGATCACAAAACATATAATAAAACATAAAATGTAAAAAGATTTCTAGGGAGGGCTGTCCTCTACATGTAGCAAGGATGTGATCTGTGACTTGAAAGGAGGCAGAATAGACATTGCCAGCCTCTTCTCCCAGCCATCTTTTTCTCTAAGGATGACTTCATTTCCTGACAAGAGTGGAAAGCCCAGGGTTGGGGCCAGAAGCTTGGCTATTCTACTCTCCTCAGAGAGAAAGAGGGGAGAATTTTATCAGTTCCTTTAAATATTAATTTCCAAGGGAATATAATCAGAAGGTAACTTCTGATTTCTGTAAGGTAAAAATTGAATTACTCAGTGTCTGGGGTTTTCCTGAAATAGGAATCAGGTAGAGGCAGTAAACATCCATCAGAACAGCAGAATCTCTTCAGGGCAGAATTTTTTTTTTTTTTGAGATTTTCAGGGTAGAGACAGACAGAGTGTAGGAAGAAATGGAAGGATGAGAGGGACAGTCAGAGATTTGTGATTTCAAATTTCTAGGTTTTACAGGTAATAAAACTCTAAGGGATGGTGAAGTCTAATGGGTGAATAAGACAGTGTTGGTTTCAGAGCATTTCAGTTCAACAAGCTTTGTTAAGTAGCAGTGTAAGAATGAAATGTTAATGGTTTGCCTAAAACATATGAAGATTTTAAATAATAATGGTGGTTGCCAATTAGAAGTATTATTGCTCAAAGTTCAGACAATGACTCCAGCTGAAGATGACTCCTGAGGATGACTTTCTTCCTTGAGCTGATCTTTTTCCTTAAGCTGACTTCCTTCTTGGAGTTGACCACACTAGCCCCAGAAATTCAGGGCCTTTTATAGTGTCTCCTTGTCCCTTCCCTCTTTCACAAGGGCCAATCACAGTTTCCAAATTGTCTATCACTGCTCAGGGGGCAGTGTCTTTGGGATTCACATCTCTCATCCTCTGAAGGTGTCAACTCTTATCAAAGGCCTCTGAAGATCATCCTCTGAAGGTCAATTTCTCATCAAAAGGTTCACAGTGTCCTGATTGACTGAATTTCTAAGGGTGTGAATTCTCTAAGTGGTTTTTGAGCTCCTCCACCTAGTTCAAGCTTTTGTTGATTCAATCAAAAGATGTGTTAACTCAAAATAGGAAAAGAGAATAAAAGATTCTCCTTTTCAGCAGACAATGTATTATGCTAGGCAGTGGAGATACAAAGACAAAAATCAAGCAGTCCCACTCCTCAAAGAATTTACTATATGTTGGGGGGAAATAAATAATCAAATAAGTAAACAAAAAAAGATGATATAGACATAACTTTTTTGAGAGGGACTATGAAAAATTGAAAGAATTAAGGGAAAGTCTTTTGTAGGAGGAAGCACTTGAACTGATTCCTGAAGAGTTCAGGATTCTAAGAAGTGGAAGCATATTTTGTTTCTCCAGAATAGAGGGTGATGTTTAATTTTTAAAAAATTTTATCCATGCCCCTCTTAGAATTCAAGTTTCTTTTCTTTTAACCTTTACCTTTTCTCTTAATATGAATCTGTCTTCTAAAACAGAAGAATAATAAGGGTTAGGCAATTGAGGTTAAATGACTTGCCCAGGATAACACATCCAGGAAATATCTATGGCCAGATTTGAATCTATACCCTTCAAGCACCAGCCCTGGTGCTCTATCCATTGTGTTACCTGGCTGCCCAGAAATGAGTTTTGAGGAAGGAAGGACAGATTTATTAAGTACCTATTATATGTTGGGCACTATGCTAAGAACTTTAGCAATATTATCTCATTTGATCCTCAGAACAGCTACCTAGGAAATAGGTGCTAGTATTACCCTCATTTTACAACTGAAGAAACTGAGATTAAATGACTTGCCTAGGGTCACACAACTCTGAAATGTCTGAGGTCAAATTTGAACTCTGGTCTTCCTGACTGTAGGCTCAGTGGTCTATCCATTGTGCCTGGAGGTAGACTTTAATTTTTTAAAATTAGTATTCTAAGTTGTCATTCCCATTGATCATCATACAATGCATGATTGCTGTTATTGACTCTTGTCTTGCCACTGGACTTCAATGACCAGAAGAGAGAATGAGGCTGATGACTATGCAACTCTGCCTCACTTTAATCCAATTCATTCAAGAGTTAAAAAGATATCACAAGTGATGTCATTTTGGTCCTCTTTGAGTAAAAAAATCAATAGCAATCACAGTTAAGGGACTACACAGCAGGCATTATGAAAGGAAGTAGAGATGGAAGACTGCCTACCTATATCTGGCAAACCAGATACCATGGAGTTATTTCCATGAGAGGATTTATAATTACAAAATTTGAGAAAGAAGCTAGTAATAAAAACCGCTGCTTCAGATGTCTATGGACAAAAGCATAAAATGGGGACAGTAAACATCTGGATGTGAAGAAGCAAATTCATTCTGATGAGGCAGCCTGAATAATGGGGAACTGATCTCAGAGCCAGAAAGACCTGGATTCAAGTCTTATCTCTGATATATACTGATTATATGACCCTGGGCAAGGCACTTAGCCTCTCAGAGAAGGTGCTGACCTACATTAATGCAGGAAGAAAGAGAGAAGATCAGTGATCATACCCTCCCCTCCCAGATGACTTCTAAGATCCCTCCAAGCTCTAAAATTTGACCATAGCTGTTACCCCTATTCCCCAATTGAACCCCATGACTAGTTCTTTGAAAAGAACCAAAAGACACACTTTTTCTTCCATGTCACCAAGTATTCACAAAATTGGGTATTGGTCGTATTAAGGTTCCCTTGGAAAGAATTCCCAATCTTTTATTTTTTTAGTCTACCTTTTTAAACCTCAATTTTATTAATGAGATTAATTTTTAATGAATGTTTTAAAGTCTTAATTTATAGGGAAAAGATGTAGTCAAAGGAGTTGAGCTTAGGTTACTGAGCCATGAAGAGAGTTTCCACAACCATTAGCTGGAAATTGTCCTGAGGAGTAAGAAATGGGCCATCTGATGAATTCAGAGAAATATGGGAAGACTTTGATGAACTTATAAAGAGAGACAAGCAGAACCAGATGAACAATATACTTACACATTGACTAGGATAATTCAAAGGAAAAGAACAATAGAGAGAAGCCGAAGTAATTATGACCAATCTTGATACTAGAGAACATTCCATGAAATATACTAGGAGTAGAGAGGGAGGGGAATAGGAAGGTAGGGTGTTGCATACACAGTCAGAACCACATATTAATGTTTTTTGACTTAATTATTTTTATTTATTACAAGGGAGGGTTTTGTGCTGGAAAAGGGGGGCAAAGGAAAGGTAGGAGTATAGCAAACCTTGTTTCACATGACTTGGCATAAATTAAAAATCTGCACATATTGGCAAACCTTGTTATTTAATAAGTATGTCATACAACACATCTAGGCATTTTATTACTTTTCTTAGGCTTCTCAGAGTTGCCAGCATCATTTTTATACTTTGGAGCTATTACTAATAGCTAAATAGCATTAATGAAACAAAGAGAAACACTCCTCTGATGAGGACCCAGTTTGTTACAAGTGAGAACTCCAGGCAAAAACTGATAAAGAAACAGATATTTGATGCAGAACAATGTAATGACTCACAGTAACACTTCTTAGAGCAAGAATGAGTGTGATTGGGGGAACTGCTGCAAGACTTTAAGCCTCTTGGGGAAATGGCACAGATTTAATATTTAATTAAAATTTTCATTTTATGTATTTTTCTGCCTTTATTTTTTTATTGCCAATCATTTATACCTGATTCATGTGTGTTGAGTTTGCGTAAAATGAGAAATGATGGTGATTTTAAAACAAAACACAACAATAAAGCTTTTAAAAAATTGATATGAGGTATGTGTCATGTTAATCATGTGAAGAGGGAAGGAGGAGAGAAAGGATAGTAGGAATGATTCACATTAGATTCTAGAGATTCCCCTTGTCTGAAGCAAGATCTAGGTCATATTCCATTTGGGAGGGTCAAGGAAGGGATATATGCCAGTAAAGGGAAAGAAGGATAAGAATTGGGTATAGGGTCTGTAAACAGGACACGTGTGGGTGACCCTAGTCTTTCTTCAGAGAGTAAGAGGTTCAAGAAACACACACTTGTCCCAATATACTAATTGGGTCTTTGTAATACTCCAAACACTCAACTCTCACACACTGTTTGGGAAACTCTACATTAAGATATTTGTTAGAAATGATGGGTTGATGATATCATGGCTTGGCAAATTTTGGAGTAAAATTAAAAAAAAAATAACCCTCACAAGAGCAGGCTGTCAGGGGAAGTTTCAGGGATATGATTCAAGGAGTCTTCTACAGAGTAAACACCTCAAGACATCAAGCCTCAATCTGGTGGGACTTGGGCACCTCATCTACGAAATAAGCTGGAGAAGAAAAGTGGTTTACTCCAGGATCTTTGCCAAGAAAATCCCAAATGCGATCACAGAGAGTACGACAAGACTGAAATGACTAAATACAACAACAAAATTGATTCTACAATTGTACAGTTGTATTAAAGGGAAACATACTGGTAAGGGGCTCAGAAGCAATAATATTAGGAATGCAGATACACAGTGAAAACTCTAGAAACTGAGGTAGCCGCCACTTTCTGGAGACCCATCCAGAAAGCATGAGAGCAAGTTAGGAGAAAGGTCTAGAGGAGATTCTTCATTAGGATTTTAGATTTAGAAATAAAAGAGCAAGACTTCACCAAGTCTAATGCCTTATTTTGTAAATGAGAAAGCCAAGGCCCAGAGAGAAGTGATTTTCCAAATGTTCCATTGGGAGGAAGTGGAAAGGCCAGCAAATTTAGTAGATTAAGATCCTATGACTTTGTAGATTGATGTGAGATAATTTAGATCAATTTAGGAAACATCCATTTTGAATCAAGCCCTCTAAGCTAGATCACATTATAAATTGCTATATTCAAAAGCCTGCCCAAAAGCAATCTATTATATTCACTTGCATGCTTTTAGCTGCCAGGTTCATCTCCATTATTTATCCACCTCTCTATGGTAGGAGCAGCACCTGTTTTTTGTTGGCTGAGTTGGCCCTAAAGAGGGCAGGAAGAGAAACTATTTGGCTTCTTTATCCCCCAAGGCATAAAAGGTCCATCTATGGCAGTGGTTCTCTACCTTTCTAATGCCGTGACCCCGCAATATAGTTCCTCATGTTGCCGTGACCCCAAACCAAAAAATTATTTTGGTGGCTACTTCAAAACTGTAATTTTGCTATAGTTATGATTCAGAATGTAAATACCTGATATGCATTATGTATTCTCATTGCTACAAATCAAACATAATTTAAACATAGTGATTAATCACAAAAACAATATTTAATTATATGTTGAGAAATATTAATCCAGCAGGAGGTAGACTGAGTGCTGGGGCAGGAGGTAAGTCCTGCCTGGGGAGGGGGTCCACAGACGATACCTTCTTCTTCCTGTCGTCTCCCTCCAGCTCGAGCTGAGGCTTCACTTTGCTGGGGTTACTCGGCTCAGTTCCAGGAGTTATCCGCTCCAGGACTTGTTCTTAACCCCTCCAGAGCCAGCGCCCAGGTGCTCTCTCTGGGTCTTTGTTTGAGTCCCGTCTCCAGCCCTCATAGGGGGAGGGCTGCTGATAGGTAACTAATATTAGTACAATGTGCGGGCAGCAGGGTCCCCGTTCTTTCCGAGATCTTGCTGTAAAGTAGCCCGATTTCTCAGCTGCTAAAGCCATCAGAAATATGTATTTTCCGATGGCTTTAGGCGACCCCTGTGTTTTAGTCATTTGACCCCCACCCACAGGTTGAGAACCGCTGATCTATGGGGAGTAGCCAGAGGTTTTGTCAGATTTCCCCCTTTTTCCTTTGCCTGACTGGATGCGTGTTGTCATGGTGAATGCAGAGACACAGGGGAATAGTGTTTTGTTTGAATTGAACTAGCATGATTCTTTTTCATCTTATTAGTAGCATCAATTTTATTGCATTTGATCATCTTTTTTGTTGTTCAGTCATTTCAGTCATGTCTAACTTTTTGTGTCCACATTTGGGGTTTTCTTGTCAAGATGCTAGAGTGACTTGCCATTTCCTTCTCCAGCTGATTTTACAGATGAGAAAACTGAAGCAAACAGATTTAAATGACTTGTCCAGGGTGCCATAGCTACTATCTGATGCCAGATTTGAACTCAGGTCTTCCCTACTCTAGGAGTGGCACTCTATCCACTGTACCACCTAGTTGTCCAGTTTATAATGTTAGTATCTAACTTTACTCTTAAAAAACAAACAAACAATGAACTCTTACTTTCTGTCTTAGAGTCAATACTAAGTATCAGTTCCAAGGCAGAAGGGTAGCACAGGCTGGGCAATGGTGGTTAAATGATTGGCCCATGGTCCCCCAGCTAGGAAATATCTGAGGCCAGATTTAAACCCAGGCCCTCCTGGTCTCTAGACCTTGACTCTTTACCCAATGAGCCACCTGGCTGCCCCTCTAAATGCATTTTAAGCCCAGCCTGAATCACTAGACTGGCCCTGGCTGGGTCTGGCCCAGAATATTTTCCATTACCTTTTTCATTATGATTCTCTTCACGTTCTTTCTGTCCAAAGTTTCCTATGAGTTCCTTCCTGGTTCCTGCCCTCATCCTCTTCCCCTGTTTCTTCCCCAGGCTCCACATGGCTTTGGCTGGCTTATTTTCCACATACCCCAGGCCATGCACATATCTGCTGGAGTTTATCTTTGGAAAATGTGGAACCTTGTTTGAAAAAATGACAAGGAGGTTCTGAACTTCTGCATGTGTTGGCACCAGGCACAAGCAGCAGTAGAAACTGAATGGGCCACGTGAGGAAGGGTCAAGACGGGGTGTGGAAAGCAATGCGGCACCTAGGATGAATGCCACAGCCTGAGAAGCAGAGAGCCTGTAGAAAGGGTGTGCAGGCACAATTAATCCAAAGGGCAAAGACAAGGGCAGGGTACAGATGTTGCAGAAGGAAGCAGAAGGAAGAGGCAAAGTCCAGAATGTGAGTAGGCAAACCAGAATCAGAAGACCGAGATCAAACAGCATCAGGGTCCGAGAATAAATGCAGGGTTTTAAAACCATACGAGGGAACGTGGAAAGATAGACCCCAGATAATCAGACTAGAAACAGGAATGTCCTCAGCACTGATAAAAGGAAGGAGTTCTACATAATCATACAAATGAAGAATACATGTTCATCTTTGAGTAGAAGCTGGGTTCCTTCTATTGTGGTTTTAATTACCTTTTTTGAAGTGGGTAGAGGACAAATAAGGGACAATTAGGTGATGCAATGGATATAGCATCCATTGGGCATGGAGTCAGGAAGACTCATCTTCTGACCTTAGACAACTTACTACATGAGTGACCCTGAACAAGTCTCTTAATGCTATTTGCCTCAGTTTCCTCATCCATAAAATGAGCAGGAAAAGGAAATGGCAAACCACTATAGTATATTTGCCAAGAAAACTTAAAATGGGGTCATGAAGAGTTAGACATGATTAAAATGACTGAACAACTACAAAAAAGGACAAGTAGCCTCAGAGTGAAGCTGGGATCCTTAGGAACATAAGAACAGATGACTGTGATAGGCAGAGGGCTAGGTCATTTGCCAGGTTCTAATGGGGCATACCCACATTCTCATGCTCACACCCTCAGTGTGTCCCCTTTATGGCTGCTCAGGTGCCTCCAGCCAGGAGATAGTCCCAAGACTGACACATTGCTTTTCCTCCCCATCTCTTGAAGACTTGGCCCCAGGAGGAGCTCATGTGGAGAGAAAGAGGTAAAATGAAGAAGCTTTAGCATGTTTGCCTGAAGCTGTAGATGTGTGTAACATTTTGAGCACAATTCAGAAGGAAGAGAGTTGAATTTGTCAAATGACTTGGGTAGAAATCCTGGCTTGGCGCTGCCACTTACTAGCTAATTAATCTTGTACAAGACACTGCTTCTCAGATCTCCAATTACCTCATCTATAAAATGGACCAGATGATCTTGAAGACCTCTTCCAACTCTAACAATCCCTTCAAAGTCACCACTGGCCTCAGAAATAAACCACAGAAATGTCCTAAGGACCCCAAAGCCCTGTAGAGTGTCAATACTATTGTAATGAAGTCTTCCCAGTCATGACTTAAAACTAAGACTTTCTTTCCAAAAAATCATAGAATCTTAGAACCAGAAGGAAAATCAGAGACATCTAGCCTAACATCTAACTGGTGCGTATAGAAGAATATTCTCTACAACATACCTCACAAGAGGTCATCCAAATCTTGGGCTGAAGACTACCTGGCAAATAGAATTCATTGTATCCCATTTCAACATATCCATTCAATAAATTGATTAATGAGGACTTTCCATGCAAAATGAAGAGTGAACAAATGAATGAACAGACAAAAGAATGTCCAAACAGTTTGACTCAGAAATTCCAGAACTAGGCATACATGCCAAGGAAGTCAGTAACATAAAGACCTCATGTGCACCAAAGTATTTATAGAAGTACTTTATATGACAGTTAAGAACCATTTTGGGGATGGGGAAGGGAATAGAGGCCCATCTATTAGGGAATAACTAAAGAAATGGCGGTACATGAATGTAATAGAGTACCTCTGTGCTATAAGCAGTGATAAAGATGATGAATACCGAAAAGCATAAAAAAGACTCATGAACTGATGCATAGTGAAGGAAGCAGAACCAGAAAATTATATATATATATATATATATATATATATATATATATATATATACACACACATATATATATGAAGACTACAATAATGTAAAGATAAAGAATAATAAAAACAATTTTTAAAATATTTTATTTTCCCAATTATATGTGATAACAATTTTCAACATACATTTCCCAAAATTATAAGATCCAAATTGTCTCTCTCCTTTCTTTCCCTCCCTCCTCCTGGAGATGGTAAGCTATAATAATAAAATAATTGAATCTGAATGCTACACAATTATTATGAGCAATAATGTATAGAGAAAGAATAACAAAACAATTCAAACTGAATGCTGAAAATTATTATAACCCCAAAGAAAAATAAAAGAAGACACTTTGAATCTCTTACTGAAACTCCAAGCATCTTTGTAGAGGTAAAAGACCATAGGTATAGACAACTATAAATAATTAGATTCTTTTCAATATATTAGTGAGTATTTTCTGAGCTTTTTTTATTTTCCTTTTTTATTCTTATTACAAGTTCTCTGAGAAGGAATAGAAAGGATACAGTGGGAAATGTAAGTAGTAGAAAAAAACAAATAATATCAATGAAAATTATTTTTTAATAAGTACTGTGTGAATGTCAACTAAAGGTTCAGGACTAGATGCCTTTCAATCTTACAATACTATCCTGGTCAGCTTTGTCAAGTGAACTGGCAAGCTTGAGTATTTATTTGCTTGATTCTAGCTTTATAGAAGTTGCCCAGCCCTCATATAGAAACTATAGACTGAAACTATAAAAAATGGCCAGTTCCATGATTCAACACAGATTTTATACATGGTGCCATCCTACATTTTGACCTAAGTATCTTTGGGACCAGCCAAGATACCAGCATCACTGGACTGAAGAGAACCTGATGGGGAATAAGGTGTTATTGGAAAGAAGGGGTTTAAGGAATAAAGGACTTTTAAACACCAAACAGAGGACTTTATATTTGATATTGGAGGTAATAGGAAGCCACTGGAGGAGTGGAGTATGACATGATCAGACTCTGTGTGTGTGTGTGTGTGTGTGTGTGTGTGTGTGTGTGTGTGTCTTTTATGAAGGTGGGAAGAGGTCTGTTCTAGCTGTGCAACACCGCATATGACATCCCATTGATGTTGATTGATTTTAATGATTTTTTTTGGCCTTAAATTGTTTTAAGAAATTACTGGAGTAAGGAAGATGGGAAAATTTTAGGCAATATCAATACAGCAGACATCACTAAAAATCTATTTTTTTAAAAAAAGAATATAATTTGATAAACTAATTCATGTTAAGTAATAGCCAAGAGCTAAGCCCTAAAGAAATGGAAATGAGAAAGAGGAAAAGTAAGAGGTTGAGGGTAGGGAAGGCTTCTACCATGGGATGGCTACTAGGCATAAGAGTTCTCCTGTCCATGGTTACTGTAGCAAGAGTTTTGAAGAAGGCACTGAATAGAGTTCTTCCTTGTATTTTTGAGTAAAATTGAGTATAACTATTCTACCATTTTCAGAGGGATTGAATGTGAGGACACAACAAGGGGTAGAGGAAGAAGAAGATTCGGTAAGAGTTTAGACTGAGGAAGGGCAGTCCTGGGTTCTATATGCTTTATGGTTGTGTTCCTTTAGTGTGCATTTAATTTATATGCTCAGCAAATCACCCTCCCCTTGTGAAAGCATCCTAGGGAGTTTTGGGCATTCCAGTGGTGTAGTATGTAGCTGTGTTGTCCATTATTTTTGCATGTGGGTAGGGGGGTGATGAAAGATGCAAATGTCCTACTCCTCTTTGTCCCTCTCCCTGGACAGGGTAGGGGCTGCCACCCCAACAAGGAGGCAGTCTTGAAGAGTATGTTGACAGCACCAGATGGATGGCAGACAAGAAACTTGTCCATATTTGATGCCAAGAGCTTAACACAACCAAAAGTTAATCAATGTCCTTAAGAAAGAAAAAGATTTGTCCATTAAACCACCTGACAAATCAGTTGAGGAGTTCGAAAATAACTGGGAATGACTTAAGCTTAAAACCTGCCCAGGTGTAAAGTCTGTGTCAACAACAGGGAGCAGTGAGAATCAAGATCAGAGACCAGGAGATGCAAAGTTGCAGCAGTCTTTGGAAAATGATGCTTTCTTGGTGATCTCCTCCTCCTCCTCCTCCTTCTCCTCCTTCTCCTCCTCCTCCTCCTCTTCCTCCTCCTCCTCCCCCCCTCCTCCTCCTCCACCACTACCACCACCACCACCTTCTCCTCCTCCTCCTCCCCCTCCTGCTCCTCCTCCTCCTCCTCCTCCTCCTCCTCCTTCTCCTCCTCCTCCTCCACCACTACCACCACCTTCTCCTCCTCTTCCACCACCTTCTCCTCCTCCTCTTCCTCCTCCTCCTCCTTCTTCTTCTACTTTCTCCTCCTCTTCCTTAATCTTCTCACTTACTTTCCATCTTAGAATCAATACTGTATGTTGGTTCCAAGGGAGAAATGTAGTAAGGACTAAGCAATAGGGACTAAGTGACTTGCCCAGGGTTCCTACAACTAGGAAGTATCTAAAGCCACATTTGAACCCAGGACTTCCCATCTCTAGGCCTGGCCTTCACTTCACTGAGTCACCTAGGTGCCCCTGTTTTCCTTGACTTCTAGCTGCCTAAAAGGCCCTATGGAGTTATTGGGTCTGGTGCTATCCATGTCCATCCCTCCCATCCTCCCAGTCCATGAAGACCAGTAGCTGCTAATGAAGATACTGATGGATGATACCCATGATTATTAGAAGCTGAGAACAAACTCTTTGAGCCATTCACCTTCCTTAAGGGCATGGCTACATAAGGGTCCTGGGATCCTGTGTAAGGATAATTTTAGGGTTGTGATCTAATCTAAATTAATTTTGGTCACCAGGAAATATCCCAAATAAAATACCCAAGTCAACTGGGCATTTATGGTGATTTTAATTAATATAGAGGAAAGAAATTAAGGAGAAGGGAGAGGGAAAAGGTGTAGGATTTCTCCTACCTGGTCTGTGCCAGGGGGAAGATTAGAGGCTTTCTCTAAGAGAATAGTTTTTGGAAAGTAAAGGAGAAAGTATCAGCCTAAACTCCAAGAGGGCTCAGCTAAGATGCCTGAACCTGAACTAGCTACTCAGCTTCTCCCAGTATAGTATTAAGGAAAACTCACTGCCAAACCAGACAATAGCTTCCACCACACCAAGATGCCGGAATGCTTAGCATGCTGCCAACCAGAGCCAGCTCTCTATGGAAAGACCCGGGATAGAGGAAGTGATGCGAAATATATAAACAGTTTTACCTCACTTTTCTGCATCTCATATGTACTAATGGTAGCTTAAGTTTGATTTAGGACAGCCCAGGGGTCTGTCAGTTGTTTCTGATTTGTCATTTGCTAGCACATGTCTGTTGAAGGCCATCCTCCTAAATACTTAATCCTTAAGTATGGGTGTAGACATTCCTGATTTTGTTAGACTAAGTATGGTGGAGTAATCTCTAGTTCACACCTAACACACACGACAGGTCAATTTTGAAGTTAGTGAAAGAAAGAAGAGGTACAGGATAATTCTCAAGGAAAGAAGGAATAAGGGAACCTCTGTAGTGGGAAATTAGGCAGCAAGGTGGATATAGTGCCAGACTGGGAGTCAGAAAGATCTCAATTCAAATCCTTTCTCATGCCTTCTGTCTACTTCAGTTTCCTCATCAAATTGGGGTGATGATAGACTTGTGCAGAAAAATGAGATAATATTATAAAGTGCTCCAAAACCTAGTTATTGTTAGAAGATAAATTATGTCATTTAAAAATATATTTTGAGGGAATCTTTTGTTTTTACATTGCTTAGATTCTCCCCAGGCCACTAGGTAGGGAAGCAAATGGAGCACCAGGCATGGAGCCAGGAGTTCAGATTTGGCCTCAGATATTTACTAGCTGCATGTCCCTGGGCAGTTCATTTAACCTCAGTTTCCTCATTTGTAAAATGAGATTGGGAATAAAATGACAAACCCCAGTATCTTTTCCAAGAAAACACCAAATGAGGTCACTGATGAGTGGGATGTGACTGAAAATGACTAAACAACAACATTCTCCTCCATGTCACTCTTCCACCCACTCCAGCCACCGCTTCTACGAATTTTAAAAAGAAAAAGAAACAGAAGAGCAAAAAAATACAGCAAAAATGATTAACACATTGAATAAAATTTGACATTATAGTCAATGGTCCACCTACTTTGGACTCCTCTGCAAGGAAATGGGGGAAAGTGTCTTCTCATTTCTCTTCTTTGGAAAAACTATGTCATTCTTAAATCTTTTACAGGATTGGAAATTTGAGAACAGTTCTATGGCAGCTAATTATTCACTCTAGTCTTGGCACGATACCTATAATTCCAGCAGCTGCTATCGGTGGGTCAGGAGGACCACAGGTTTATAAACCTAGAGCTGGAAGGATTGATCTAGTTCAATCCACCCCATTTTGCAAACAAGGAAACTGAGGCCTAGATAAATTAAGAGACTTATCCAAACTTACCCAGGGAATAAGGATCACATATAAGATTTGAAACACAAATCCTCTGAATCTCAAACTAGGGCTCCCTCCACTGTATCCTGGTACAGAGCACAAGACCAGGGACCAAGCTCCTCTCAGATGCAGACAACTAAGAAACAGGATAACACTTCAGCAAACTTTTTAAATTTAAAAATAGAACTCTATTATAAATTATTAACAAATGCCTAGCCACTTCCCTACCACAAAGTAAAACAATGTTTGTCCTACAAATTGCACCTCTAGACAATTTGGAAGTGATGTGGCTTCCAGGGGGAGGTACACTGGTCTGGGGGTCAGAAGACCTGGTTTCTGATTCTGGCTCAGCCATGCGCTTCCTGGAAGGTCACTGAAACATTCTGAACCCGAGTTTATAGAACAGAAGTATAATGGCCCATGTCCTGCCCAAGTCAAGGAATTGTTGTGAGGAGCACAGGAGGTATTTGAAAGGGCTTTGTAAAATCATAAAGGACAAAAGAGATTTGTTTACTCCCCTGAACCTTTTAAAAA
The DNA here is from genome assembly GCF_027887165.1 of Monodelphis domestica. Lineage (NCBI taxonomy): Eukaryota > Metazoa > Chordata > Mammalia > Didelphimorphia > Didelphidae > Monodelphis > Monodelphis domestica. Next base: position 170,397,238 of record NC_077229.1, read on the forward strand.
ATAGTTTTAACAGGGGCAGCTAGGTGGCTCAGTGTACTAAGAGCCAAGCCTAAAGATGGGAGGTCCTGGGTTCAAATCTAACTTCAGACACTATGTGGTATGTTACCCTGGACAAGTCACTTAACCCCCATTGCATAGCTCTTACTGCTTTTCTGCCTTGGAACCAATACCTAGTACTGATTCTAAGAGAGAAGTTAAGGATTTAAAACAATTAAAAAAATTATTTAACAGATCAGAACATACTGTCTTGCCCAAAGTTCTACTATTTTCATTGTAGGGAAAATCTAAGCAGCACAGGAACACTATAAGAGCGTTAGAATGGAACAGCAACAACAACAAAAAAATCACAAATCTCAGTTAGAAGAAAACTCAGAAGCCAACTGGAGAGGATAGTCTGGAATTAGAAGGATCTGAGTTCAAATCCTTATTAGCTTTGTAACCCTGTACAAGTCACTTAACCTGTTTGTCTCAGTTTCATTATCCATAAAATGGGAATAAGAATGTATCTAGCTCCCAGGGTTGTTGAGAAGATCAAATGAGATAATATTGGTAAAGCTCTTAGGCCTGGTAAATTTTGCTTTTACTGAGTCATTTTTCAGTCCTATCTGACTCTTCATGACCCCATTTGAGTTTTCTTGGCAAAGATTCTGAAGTAGTTTATCATTTCCTTCTCTGGCTCATTTTACAGGTAAGGAAACTGAGGATGACAGGGTGAAGTGGCTTGCCTAGATCATGTAGCTAGTGTCTGAAGCCAGATTTGAATTCAGGAAAATGAGTCTTCCTGACTCCAGGCTGGTCATTCTATCCACTGGGATACTTAGCAAATAGTAGGCACTCAATAAATGTTTATTCTCCACCTACCCTTTCCCCTAACTTTGTGACTCTGGACAAGTTATTTAACTTCTCTGTTTCCTAATCTTCCTAATCTTTCTCCTAATCTTTCCTAATCTTCCAGTTTCCTAATCTGTAAAATAATAATAATAGCTATCATTTTATAGCATTTTAAAGTTTACAAAGCCCTTTACATGTTAACTTCTTTGATACGCACAATGACTCCAGGTGGTAGATGTTATTATTCCCATTTTATAGATGAGGAAACTGAGGCATAGAATGATAATGTTGTCCAGGGTCATGCAGGAAAGACAGAGTTCAAACTCTGGTTTTCTTTTTCTCTCTCCTTTTTTTAAACCCTTACTTTCTGTCTTAGAGTCAAAACTGTGTATTGGTTCTGAGGCAAAAGAGTGGTAAGAGTTAGGCAATGGGGGTAAAGGGACTTGCCCAGGACCATACTTAATTGGAAGTATCTGAGGCCAAACTCTGGTTTTCTTGACTCCAAATCCTGTGTTTTATCTACTGTACCACCTAGATGGCCTCCAGGATCATCACGTTAGTCAATAGGTATTTATTAAGCACCTACTATGTGCAAGGCACCATGTCTAAGCATTGGCGATAACCCAAAAGAAGCAAAAAACCAATCCTTGTCCTTGAGGGGCTCAAAGTCTAATGTGGAGAGGAGGGGAACACATGTCATAAAAGTATCTAGGGACAGTTCTATGATTCAATTAGTTTAACCTGAGTCTGGCCAAGAAGCTCTCTGCCATCAAGTTGACAAGAGGTTGTGTCGCTGCTCATTAGCTTGGACTTCAGGTGATCAGGAGCTCGCTCTCACAGAGGCAGCCCATTTGCTCGACTGGTCACAAATGTTTTTCTTCATGAAGCCCAAATTTTGAAATCTCTTCCCAAACACAGTTGTACAGTGCCTAAGCCAGAGGTGGAGGAAACAATGCCCTTTGCCTCTTCTCACAACTTTCCTGGGGCTGAGCCCCTCAAATCCTTGTTCCGTCTTGCACGTGATGGAGCTGCAACCTTAGAAATGATGCAAAATAAGAGGGATTTCACCAGCACTGTAAGCTATTTGATTGCTAGTGTGGACCCAGCCGGACCTAGAGATTTCAAAACATCAACTTCCTTCTCTCGGTGGCTCAAGCGAAAAAGATAGCTCAGAAAACACATTGCAGTGGGAAGTTCTGTAATGTGGGGTGGTTTAAAAAATAGCATTTTATTGGTATAGGGAACTCCCAGATAAGGAAATTCCCTTTATCAGTATAGGTCAGCAATTTATAGTCTTAGAGGAGGAGTTTTTAACTGGGGGCCTCTGCTCTTGTGTTTTTAAATTTTAGCTAACTGCATTTCAACATGGTTTCTTTCCTTTGTAATCCTTTGTATTTTATTTTATGCCTTTAAAACTAAGGTTCTGAGAAGGATTCGATAGACTTTCCCAGACTGCCAAAGGAATACAGGCCACTAAAAAAAGGTTACGATCCCATCTTAAGAGTTATCCAGGTCACTAAGAGGTTCGTTGATTTGCCCATCATCACATTAGCTAAGTATGTGTCAGAGACGGGACTGGAACCCAGGTTTCCTCACCCATAGGCCCTTTCTCTATTCACAACTACTGTTATATGTTGACTGTGTTATAATTAAATGGTGGGAAAATGTCATGGGTTTTGACATAACCACAGAAAATTCTGGGTGGTATGGGAAAAAGGAGGAGAGGGGAGGAAAATATTCTGTTTCTGTTATCTGTGAGTGGGGTTATGGGTGGCTCAGAGGCTAAACCTGGCCTGATTTCAGTTGCCTCAGTGACGTCCCCCGCCTATGCTGGGCTTGCCAAAAGAAAAAGAAGTCAGTGCAAAAGTTAGAGATGAGCAAGCAGAAGGGACAGGCTTTGAAGGAAGAAAAAGACAAGAGTCACCTGGAGTTCAGAGAAATCTGACCACCCAAATGCAATTGGCAATTAGTGTGGCCATGTTCAGCCCAGTTTCCAGTGAAATCATAATTCCATCTGGTTTGTGGAAAATAAAATCTATAATGCCTAATAATTTTGTTTCCATAATAACATTAGATGAACAAACAACAGCTTTGGTTCTGTTTGGGAGAGACAGAGACAGAGACAGAAACAGCAAAATAAAAAGAGACAGAGGCAGAGCAACAGAGAGACAGAGGATAGAAAGGCAAAAAGGAAGCAAACAAGTAAGAAGGAAAGAAAAAGGAAGAAAGAAAGAAAGAAAGAAAGAAAGAAAGAAAGAAAGAAAGAAAGAAAGAAAGAAAGAAAGAAAGAAAGAAAGAAAGAAAGAAAGAAAGAAAGAAAGAAAGAAAGAAAGAAAGAAAGAAAGAAAGAAAGAAAGAAAGAAAGAAAGAAAGAAAGGGAGGAAGAGAATACCAACTAGCTTCATGGAGTATATTTAAATATGAAACATCCATATATTCACCCCTGGCCTGTTTCCCCCAGATCTGCCTCTCTTATGTGTATTGACATAACAAATGCTCAATCATTAATCTTTCAATATTATGCTCAGGGGCTTCTCAGTTACATCGACCACATGATGTTTGTGTCTGTGTTCCATCTAAGACCTGACCCGTCACACATGACCGAGTTCTTTGGACAGCAGCTTACAGCCAGAGAATAATAGTACTTGGGTATGATTTCTCATTTTTCCATACAAAACTAGACCACACTATATTTTCAAAGACAATCCCTTATCTAAAGTCATTCGGAGTGTAATCTGACAACATATTTTGTTCCTCCAGGGTGCCAGGCTATGTCTAATATTTTAGGTTCAAGATTCAAAGACCTGACTGCTACACTAAGATGTATGGATTAAGTTGAATACTGTGGTGCCTTGGCTATAGTTATAATACCTAAGGGTGATTTACATGTTAAAGAGAATAAACTAACTGTGATTTCTGTCTAGTCATCAGTTTCATAATTGGAAAACTCAAGAGAAACTTTTCTTAGCTGGCAAAACCCTCTTCTCTTTTTTTTTTCCGTAAAATAATTACATTTAGCTTTTTATTGATCTTACTTTTAAGAATTTAATACCAATGATCTATTTTGAAACAAGTGATGAATAATCCTAAAATTCCTGTCCTCAATTCCCTCAGAAAAACCCCAAATCACAAAGCATGCTACAAAATAGGAACCTAAACACAGACATGGGTTCGAGTCAACCTAAATGTTCATGAGACACTACTATGTTTCCCTTCCTTGGCCAAAGAATAATAGAATTTTAGAGCTAGACCAGATCTTGAGTGTCATTTAATCAAATACCTCATTTGTTCTAATTTATCTCAAGATTCCTACTCACTAAAGCTAATTCATGGTTTAAACCATCTGTTTTTTATGTAATAGCTATTTATTTGTTCCTTCTACTCTGCTCCCACAGGCACATCCTAATCAGATACTAGTAAACTAATCCCAAAATTAACCAAAATGACTAGCTATGGTCTGACATGATCCATTCCAAACATTAACCAGATAATATTACCATTAGCCAGCTAAATATAGAATGCTGACTTCCCCAACAATATCAGAAATAGCTAACAAATGCTGCTAAAGACAAGATTAACCAGCTGATGTTAGTCACAATTCTAATTTTATCTACAATGTTTATGTCATTATCATCACCACCACTATCAAAAAAATTGTGCATGTTGTATACAACTTTGTGGTAGTTATTACAGAAAGCACAATGAATAAATATAGATCATAAAATGTTAAAATCAAAAGGGACCTTAGAGATCATGTTTCATGACCTTTAAGAGCCCATAATTTATGAGGTGTTATTATTGCATACTTCCACTAAAGTTTTCCTCTTGTCCTTTATAATGACAGGGAACTGACTCTTGCTTCTTGAAGGTTATACCAGCAAAATAGATAGCTTAGGAGTCATCAACAAGCTCCAAAACCTTTGTGTATGGACCCATCAAAAGTTTTTGAGTAGGTATTCTTCACCTGAAGACGAGTCTAGCTCAGTTGAGAACGGCTTGCCATCAGAAATTTCACTCTTCTGTGAAGCCATTTTTGAGACTCAGCAAGGGTTGTGATCTTCATTAGAGGAAAAAGTAACTCTGGCAAGTAAATCATGTCTCCTTAAAAGTGCTGAAGTTTAATGCTGCTCAATGTTTTGTATTAACTGCAACTAATTTGCTTAAATTAACCTCATTGTAAGACTTAGAGCTAGAAGGACCTTTGAGATTATCTAGTCCTGTGTTGGCGAAGCTGTGGTACCCTCCGTGCCAGAGGGAGCTGCTCCATTCCCCCTTTCCACAGTGCCTGAGGACATTTTTCACATATTTTCCCCCTCCACCCAGCAACCAAATGCAAGCACTTCCTCCTCCACTGTCTAGGGTAATGGGGGGGGGGGGTTTGGCACCTCACAGGCAGCTTGAAGGTGTAATTTGGGCATATGATCTCTAAAAGATTCACCAATGCTGATCTAGTGCAATCCTTTTATGTTACAAATGTGGAAATTGAGTTCCAGGCAGGGAAAATTACTTTCCCAATCTCACATAGATAGTACGGGATGGGCAAGGATCTGAATCTAGGCCTCCAACTCCAAATATGGAGATATTTTCACTTTACAGGTTTCCTTTCAATCATAATATTGAGTGGGGAAGGCCTGAAAAATGAGGGAAAATTAACCCAAATTTTAAATTTAAATTCCTAATTTAAATGCCAACTTACTAACTAGATAATGAACACCTATAAGCCAATAGTGGCAGCTGATGTAAAGATTAGCTGGCTAAACATTAATAGTAGGTAGAGCTCAGACTTTCACTGTAATTCACAATGGTATTTCAATTAACTAGTTCTTTGGGAATGCATCAACTTTGTAATAAAATCAGCTGCATTAGGTCCTAAAAGCAATCATCACAAGTCATTCAAAGCAGCACCGGTATGCATTGTATGAGACATATTCAACTACACAAAGGTACTCAGATCCTAGTTGTTAAATATAGTTGAAGATAAGCAAAATGATCCCAAGACAGAACTGGGAAGCTAGCAAAGTTTGTCTTTAGCCATTAGGATGACAAAGAGGGGAGAGCAGCAGCATCAGGTGCTCTAAGAACTCCATCAAACTTACTGGTACCCAGATCTGACTGTCCAGAGAAGAAGATAGAAGAAGTTTCCTACTAGTATTTAGGAGTTTCCCCCCAGTGTTTATGACCCGTCCTCAAAATACTACTTTTGTAGAACCTTTTCCCATTGGATTAGAAAGAAAGGAGAAAGGGAAGATAATGCTTTCAAAGAGCAAGAAGGCTGGAATGTACTCTTGAGTGTCTTTGTCAGTGCATTTGTGAGTATATATCTGAATTTTGGTGGCATATGTGTTCTTCTGGGAGCTTTTATGTGCCAGTTCATGCTACCAAGATACATGGTCTAAGGCAGTGATGTCAAACTCAAAAAGTGAGAAGACCCCCGTCACTGGTATTTCTCAGGCTCCCACTAGTGGAGACCCCTTTCTACATTTCATATTCCTAGTACCCTCTCACCCTCTGGCTCTCTCCCACCTATCAAAATAGGGAAGATTATGATTTCAGTCATTTTGCTTATCTTGGGCATGCCCATTCTCTGCTTTCTGTCTACTTTCTCCCCCAACAGAGGCTTTCATTTCCTATCCCTATTCAAGTGTTCAGTCCCTACCTTGCCTCTAATTTCACCCCCTCTATCCAAATAGGACTGGAATTGATTGCTGACTGACTGACTGCAGGCAGTTAATGGAAGTTACACAGTCTGAGACTCATTCACAATCAAGTATAATTCAAGGCTAAAAAAAAAGGTAGTCAACTAACATTCAAAAGCAACTGATGATAAACAAATCTTTTTTAGGGTTTCTTATGGTATTAGGTTGCTAGTACCTGAAAGAAGAGTCACAGGTGGAATCTTCTCTTAAGGCAACATGATGGCTAGCTGCTATTGGGGCCAAATGTTTTTGTTTGTTTGTGTTCCCTTATCCAATTCATTTTTAAATTAAAAAAATGTTCCTGATTATATTGTTTCAGTTTTTAACATTTATTTTTTGACATTTTGCAATCCATTGTCTTTCCTTCCTATCCACCCCTTCCTTTTCCCAAGAAGGCAGGTAATGTGATATAGATTGGATATATAGTATCATATAATACATACTCCCCATGTTTTTCATGTTGTGAAACAAGACATAGATTGCTTACACTAGAGAAAAATTCATGGAGGCAATAAGGTGAAGAATGGTAACTTTCAATCTGCATTCAGATTCTGTTTTTTCTATGGCAGTGGATAGCCTTTTTCATAATGAATTTCTTGGAGTCATCCTTGCTGATAATAGTTCAGTTATTCACAGTTGATCATCATACATTATTGTTGTCATTGTGTACAAGCATTCTCCTGGTTCTGCTCACATCCCTTTATATCATTTCATATAAGACTTCTTTCCAAGTTTTTTTTTGTGGTCATCTTGATCATTTCTTATGATGCAATAGTATTCTTCTACAATCATATTCCACAATTTGTTCAGCCATTCTCCAGGTGATGGACATCCTTTAAGTTTCCAGTTCTTTCCCACCATAAAAAAAGCTTCTATGAATATTTTGTACAGGTGGGTTCTTTTCTCCTATCTTTAATCTCTTTGGGATATAGACCTAGTAGTGATTTTGCTAGGTCAAAGGGTATGCACAAATCTATGGCCCATTGAGCACAGTTCTTGATTGCTCTCCAGTACTAATTAGAGTCCCATTTTTTCCACATCTCCTCCAACACTTATCATTTTCCTTTTTTTGTATGTTAACCAGTCTGGTAGATGTGTGTAGGAGCCAAATGCTGATTGCAGTTAAGTACTGTTGGATGAGTTAAGCTTTTCTATACTTCATGTTCCTGGTGCCCTTCTACTTTCTCATGCTTTTAAAAATTGAAGAGCTAGTAAACACTAATGCTTATCTTCAACATACCCATTTTCTTCTTGAGACTATAAGGCATTTACCTCTGATTAACATCTATTGCTAAATTAGGGATCCTTTAGGGCAGTATAGCTGTGTGGTTCTGTCCTTTGGAAATTTGTTTGATTTTACTGTCTTACTACTAGTCAGTCTTGGTTTTCCTCCCACCCGACTAATTATGTTGTTCCTTCTCTCTCCTTTGCTGACTCATTGTTGCTATTCTACCTTCAAATTTACCCCAAAGCTCTGTTCTGAGCCCATTTCTTTTTCTCTCTCTACCCCCTCTCTTGGTGATCTCATCAGTTACTAAAGTATAGCTACTCTCTGTGCAGAAAAATCCCCGATTTGTATATCTAATTCTAATACCTCTATCCTAAACTCTGGTCCTATGTTATAAACTGACACTAAATATTTTCATCTGAATATTTCATAGGAAGCAACATATTCAAAAAAGAACTCATTATCTTTTCCCTTCAAAATGACCTGTCTTCCAAATGTCCTCACTACCATCAAAGGCACCACTATCCAGGCCCCCAAGTTCATAACCTCAATATTATCCTTGATTCCTCATTCTTAACTCCAGATGTCCAATCAAGTGCCAGATCTTGGCTTCTTCTATCTCTTTGTGTTTATTTTTAAGCCCTTATCTTCTATCTTAGAATAGATAATGGTTCTAAGAAAAACTACTCTAAGAAGAGTAGTAAGAATTAGGTAATTAGGGTTAAGTGACTTGCCTAGGCTCTCATAGCTAGAAAGTGGCTTAAGTCATTTTTGAACATAAGACCTCTCCTCTTTGGGTCTGGTTCTTTATCTACAGAGCCACCTCTCTGCCTCTATACCATCTCTTACATCTGCCTCCTTTCTACTCACATTGCCACTGCTCTAGGCACTGGGGATAGCCAGTGCAAATATATAAACAGGAGATGGAATGTATTATGTGAGGAACATCAAGAAGTCTGGATCTTAGAATTTGGGAATAAATATAATGTAAAATGCAAAAAAAAAAGGAGCAATCCCAAGTCATTCTGAATTAGATAGTGGGAGGAAGGGGAACCATGAAAATTCGGAGACCAAAGAAGGACCAACGGCAGGAATAAAGAATGAACAGGATGCAACTCTGACCAATTTGGCATTTGCACCCAGAGGTCAAGTAAAAAAAAAAACCATTGAAATACAAGTTTAGTTGTTTCAGTTGTGTCCAACTTCCTGACCCCATTTGGGTTTTTTGTTTTTTGTTTTTTGTTTTTTGGCAGAGATACTGGAGTCATTTGCCATTTCTTTTTCCAGCTCATTTTACAGATGAGGAAACTGAGGCAACTAGGGGTAAGTGCCTTTCCAAGGGCCTTGAAAACTTGAGCTCAAATTCTACTTCAGACATTTATTAGCTCTGTGATTCTGAGCAAGGCATTTAACCACTCTCAAGCCGTTTCCTCATCTATAAAATGAGAATAGCAATAACACCTTCCTCAGAGAGTCATTGAGGACCAAACGAGATCACATTTATTTGGCACTTTACAAACCTTAAAACACTTTATAAATGCTTGCTGTTGTCATTCATTATTGCTAGTAACAAGTATGATCTGGAGTCTGGAAACCTTGATTAAAAACCTATCCCTGTTCCCATTGGGTGAGTCACTTATTCTGTCTTCTTTGTAAGTCCACTAGGTTATCCAGGTACTTTCCAACTATAAATTCTATTATCTAGAGCCCACCCTTTCCTGATAAAGTCTGACTAACTGGCTCCCTTCTGCCATTTTCTCCCTTCCTGCCTCCCTTCCTTGCCCTAGAACATCACTCATCCCTTCTCCCCTACTTCTGACCCATAACCTTTCTCAGTCCCTCAAGTTTCCCAGGTGCTTATTTTATTCTTTGCTACACATCTGACATGATTTTGGGCATTATTTCATAACTGTTTATATTCTTTCATCCCCTTACATGACTTTCTAAAACGTATCTCTATAACTCTTACAGAATAGCTACTTGTGGGACTGAGGCTATTGCCAACAAAGTATGTCACTATCCTTTCTCAATAGAGGTTTGGTTGTATATCTTCTTACTGTATGTTAACTGATGGGTCTTAATGAGAATGAAGCCTTTTTAGACTAGGAAAAGGCTTTCCTATAATCCAGATAAGAAGTGTAATCAGCATGGGGTCAACAAAGCTTTCCTTCTTGTTCATCTTTTGTTTCAAAGAGGACCGATGACTTCATGGGGCAATGACTTGAGAGTGAATTGGATTTTAACAAGATACAGTTGCACAAAGTCATCAATAATCCAAACCCAGCGCAAGAGAAAAGTTGGGATGATCAGTGATGGTCTGGGATGCAGTTAATGACCGTGGCATCTCTAAAAGCTCCACAGTGCCTGCTTCAGCCACCTTCATGGCCATTGGAATAAATTGTTCTCATCTGCCCATTCTGCCAGGAGAGGTCTTAACTTGCTTGGGAGAGACATCCCCTCTAATTCACCAATGGGTCTGAAACCTGTCAGTTACCTTCAGCCTGGTTTAATTCATCTGCTGAGACAGTTTTACTTTGATGTGACTGCTGTGCAATTCAAAAGCTTCTTAGAGCCACAGGTGAGAGTTTAGTGAATAGTAGAAACAAAAGGTGGGTGCTCTTTGTGGTGGTAAAAAATTGGAAAATGAGGGGATGCCCTTCAATTGGGGAATGGCTGAGAAAATTGTGGTATCTGTTGGTAATGGAATACTATTGTGCTCAAAGGAATAATAAAGTGGAGGAATTCCATGTGAACTGGAACTACCTCCAGGAATTGATACAGAGTGAAAGGAGCAGAACCAGAACATTGTACACAGAGACTGATACACTGTGGCAATTGAATGTAATTGACTTCTCTACTAGCAGCAATTCAATGATCCAGGACAATTCTGAGGGAACTATGAGAAAGAATGCTATCCACATCCAGAGGAAGATCTATGGGAGTAGAAACACAGAAGAAAAACTACTGCTTGATCACATGGGTCGATGGGGATATGATTGGGAATGTAGACTCTAAATGACCACCCTAGTGCAATTATCAATAATATGGAAATAGGTCTTGATCAGTGACACAAGTAAAACCCAGTGAAATTGCATGTCAGCTACGGGGGGTGGGGGGTAGGGGGGTAGGGTAGTTCAAGGAGGGGAGGGAAAGAACATGAATCATGTAACCATGGAAAAATATTCTAAATTAATTAATTAAATAACAGTTTTCAATTAAAAAATAAATGAAAAGATAAAAAAAGAAACAAAAGGCAGATGAACAACCCTGAATAGGGCTCAGCAAGCCCTAATACTATAGAATCTAGTCCTCCCTAAACACCTCATATAGCCCATATAGGAAAAGCCTTTCCTATACTCTATATGAGAAGTATAACCAACATGTCAACAAAGTTTTTCTAAGGGTGTCAACAGAGGAGGCAATTTCTCAGGGGGGCGGATAGGCGTGCTTCTTCCTTGTAGCAACCACAGTGCTGTATACTCCTCCTGGGGTCCTGTGGCTATGGTGCCTCTCTCTAGGACTTTCCCCTCTACCACCAGATCAAAGCTGTACATTGGATTTACTAGGATCAGTCAACTTCTCTCCTAGCAGAACTGTGCTTTCTATTATACTATGAAATCAAAACTCCTCAAATGAATTTGCTCTAGTTTCCAAGATTCTTAATTATGGCTCTCCCTAGACCCGTGTTGGCAAACCTGTGGCACGTGTGTCAGAAGGGGCTGTTCCTCTCCCCCATCTCCTTGCACACCTGAGGATATATCTTAAATCACTTGCCCCTCTGCTGAGCAGCCCAATAGGAGCATGTCCTCCCTTCCCTGTCTGGAACAAGGCAGTTCACATGCATTGTAAGACTTGAAGTTTGGACTCTTGGTCTCTAAAAGATTCGCCATCACTGCTCTAGATCAAGGGTTTTTAACAGTTTTGTTTGTGAAGATGCCTGCAGCCTGATGAAGCCCAGAGTGTGTCTCAGAATAATGTTCCAAAATGCATAAAATATACTACACAGGATTACAAAGGTAACCAATTTTATAGTAAAATAACTACCAAAATATTTTTAAAAATTCAGAGTTCTCCTGAAATCTATCTTCCAACTCCTTAGATGTCTGTGAACTCTAGGTTAAAAACCCCTGCTCTGGAACATTGTACACAGAGACTAATACACTGTGGTATAATCGAACGTAATGGACTTCACCATTAATGGCGGTGTAATGTCCCTGAACAATTTGCAGGGATCTAGGAGAAAAAAACACTATTCATAAGCAAAGGATAAACTATGGGAGTGGAAACACCGAGGAAAAGCAACTGCCTGAATACAGCGGTTGAGGGGACATGACAGGAGAGACTCTAAATGAACACTCTAATGCAAATATTATCAACAAAGCAATGGGTTCAAATCAAGAAAACATGTAATGCCCAGTGGATTTACGCGTCGGCTATGGGGGGTGGGGGGAGGAAAAGAAAATGATCTATGTCTTTAATGAATAATGCTTGGAAATGATCAAATAAAATATATTAAAAAAAAACCCTGCTCTGAGTAGCTTATCCATATAAATCAATGAGCACACACTTATTAAATGCCCAGTATATGCCATGTAATGTGGGTACTGCAGATATGAATATAACAATCCCTGCTTTCAAGGACCTTATTTTCAATCAAATACTGCATTATCCTAAAAAAAAATTATGTAAACTGAATGAACTGCCTAATATTTTTATTACCCAAGATTTGTTCAGAAGAGAGCTTCCTTAGGGATTCAAGAATAAGTCTCACGTCTTTCTGTAACTCGAATTTCAGGAGTACTGTGATGGCAAGAGAACAAGAATGTGATCTGGAAATCCCCAAAAATGGATACATGTAGCATTGGAACTCAGTGATAAAGCGTAGACTGGTTGCTAGGTTACAGTGACTTGAGGACCAGGAGTCTCTTGCGTGCTTCAGCCCAAATAAACAGCACTGCTGTGGTAAGCACGCAAAAAAGCTGTCAACACAATATTTTCCCTCAGATGCGAAAAACCTACTATTTTAAACCTTTGACAGTGCACAGCATTCTCTTTCCAACAGGAAATAGCTAAACTGAGACATTTTTTAAACAAACTAATCTATAGTCTGTATGCAACACCCACGACCAAATATTCAGGTGTCGGGGTCACAGCTTTGGACCCGAATGTGCTATGTTGTTATTTATTTTTCACTTTGAGCCCAAAGGGAGGAATACAGGATGCAGGCATAGCTGCATTAGAGCTGCATTTCCCGTTTCGTGATGGACCACTTGGAAAAGGCTAAGCCTTTTATTTCTCCATGAAGGTGAACCTGCCCGTGTGATTGGCAGTTACATTAAATAAACTGGGTGAAGGACTGCTTGAGCTGCCTTGAGCTAATTGAACCATTCAGCTCAAGGAATCTACTTTTATAAATCATGCAGGCTTCCTAGATCCTATCCTTAGGTCTAAAGTTTTCTAAAGGGGAAAAAAAGACATATTTGGGTCAGTATCTTCCTTCTCACCCCAACATGCAGAGAAAAGCACAAAATAGGACATTCAGTGAAGTAGGAGGCAAAGACTGGGAAGAGTCTTCCTCTACTATCATTGTGAAAGTAGAAGCTCCCAAAGTTCATATTCTGTAGATTCTTGCTCTTGGTTTCCATTTTCTCCTCTCTCCCCCCATACTTTGGTACAAAGGAAAGGAGTGCCAGATTTAGAATCAAAGACTTGTGTTCAAATCCTAGCTCTACTACTTACTACCCATCGGACCCTGGGGAAATTCTTACTCTGGGTCTTACTTTACTCATCTATAAAATAAGGCAATTGGACTACAAGACCTCTAAAGTCTCTTCTGGCTCTGAATCTATAACTCTATGATCATAAGCAGATATGACCATGTCCTTCCTTCCCTCAATAAATTTCAGTGACTCCATGTTAGCTCCATGATTATATAAATTATATAATTATTGTATGTTATGTAAATTATATATTGTATCTGATATGTATTATTTATAATTATATATTTTATACTATATATTTAATAAATTATCATATTATAAACATAGAACATATGAATATAAAAATTATAAGCATAAATAATTATATACATTATATAATATAGTATATAAATTATATATTATAACAGATTATATATTATATACTTAATAATCTACATATTTTATTAATTATTATATTATAAACAGAACATATATGAATATATAAATTATAAGCATAAATAATTATATAAATATAAAATAATGTTGTACATCAAGTTCTTCCAAAGATGATCCTTTATGATCTTTGCAGTGTTCTTATATTTTACCCCTCTTAGAACAGGTTATAGTCTAACTATACCATCTTCTTTGTTATTCCTTACACATTCCCCGCCATTTCCAGGCTCCATGCCTCTTCATTGGCTGTCTTCCATGCCTGGAATGATTCCTCCTAAGTTCCATGAAGATTCCTCTCAAATCCCACCTTCTACAGGAGACCTTTCCTGGCAATCATAAACCCCCTTCTCCTCAACTTTGGGTCCTCTCCCTTTTCTTAGCCCTGGGTTCCTCATCTTTAAAGTGAGGAGAGACGTACTACGTTAGTTTCAAAATTCCGTTCTGGATCAAAAATCTCCTTATTAAAATATTTATTTTGCTTTTTCCCAAGGTCTACCATGGTTTTTTGGTAAGGTTTTTTGTTTTGTTTTGTTTTTGAATCGTTTCAGATATCCCAGTCAAAATGACTGGATTTCTTTGGACTAGTCCCCCTCAATTACATTCACCAATACCACCAATGAAGTCTATGCCTTATATTTAATGACAAATTCCTCACTCTTTTTTCCCCTAATCCATTGCAGACATCCTCTGGCTGGTGCTGAGTGATTTTGTAAATCACTTCCATGATCTGGGCTCTTGGGTTTCTCTAAGAATGTGTCTTTGATGAATAAACAAGAGTATTAGCATGTTGGGTTTCTAGCATGTGTCTGTCTAGAGTTATTCAAGTTTAGACCTGCTCAGAGTCTTCATAAACAGCCTGGATTGTGTTTTGCTTTTGGGGATCTCAAGACCATTTGTGGCTATCACACTGCTGGCCTTAACTACATTCTGGCAAGGTGGGTCAGGGAGAGACGATGCCATGGTTTACAAGTGATTCTAGGAATTGGATTTTGTCTCCCTACCAGCATTTATATGGCACTTTAAGGTTCATTAAATACATTGTCTTTTCAGACCCTTACAACAACCTAGTGAGGCCAGAGATTCTATTATCCCCTTTTACAGATGAGGAAACTGAGGCCGAGAGAGACTATGTGACTCAACGATCACAGAACTAAAAGGTATTTCAGGCAGGATTCAGACACAGGTCTTTCAGACTCTAAATATAATAAGCCAAATCAACAAGTGTTTATTAAGCACCCACTATGTGCCAGGCACTGTGTTAGTACAGAGAACACAAAGAAGTCATTGACTTCAAGGAACTTATAGTCTAATAGGGTGTATTTATATAAGTATTTACAAAGTATATATAAGTATTTATATTTTTATATATATATATGTGTGTGTGTGTGTGTGTGTGTGTGTGTGTATTTATAAAATAAACACATGGTAACTTTTTGAGGGAGGAAGGCACAAGCAGCTGGAACAACCAGGAAAAGCCATGTAGAAGATGATGTGATCTGAACTTTGAAGGAATCTAGGGATTCTATGAGGGAGAGATGAGGAGGAAGGATATTCCAGGCACAGGATGCAGTACGTGCAAAGGTATGGATGTGGGAAATGGAGTACCATTTGACAGCAAGGAGGTCAGTTTAACTAGACTGTAGAATGCATAAAAGAGGAATAATGTATAATAAGACTGGAAAGCTAGACTAGATCTAAATTGTGGAGGAATTTTAATGCCAAACAAGGTATTTTTTTTTAAATTGATCCTGGAGGTAATAGGTAGGGGAGTGACATCATTAGACCTGTGCCTTAGGAAAACCACCTGGGCAGCTTTGTGGAGGATGGGATACATTCGGCACTCATTTCTGTTTACTTTTGTTATTCAGTTATTCTCCAGTCATATCAAACTCTTCATGACCCTATTTGGGGTTTTCTTTGGCAAAGATACTAAAGTGGTTTACCATTTCCTTCTTCAAACCATTTTACAGATTAGGACACTGAGGCAAACAAGGTTAAGTGACTTGCTCAGAGTCCCATAGCTAGGAAGCGTCTGAGGCCAGCTCTGAACTTGGGAAGAAAACTCCAGGTCTGGCTCTCTATCCATCATACCACCAAGGTGCCCCACTTCTGTTTACCTCACTGCCTCAACTCTGGCTTCAAGTAGAAGAGGTCTTGGGAATCAGGGATTAGGTGTCAAGGGGGGGCTCAAAAAATGAACTCAAGTCTTCTATTAAAGCTCCTTATGTTTATACTTTGGGAGTCTGTAATCTTGTTGGTGTGGGGACTCCCTTCCTTGATGTAGATTTAATATATGTATAAGGTAGTGAATACCTCCAAGAATTGCTGTGCTAGAGATTTGTATCCCCTTGATCACAGATGATGAACCTTTCAAATCTAGCTTGTCTGGTCCAGAGCCATTTTTGCACCGGGGGCAAGCAGAGGAGAGGAGTTACTTAGAATAAGTCTTCTAGGGATATAAAGGCTGGCTGGGTCACTGTAAAGTTTTGACCCTACTGAGAGAGGAGAGCCAGTGACGTAATCGTTGGAGAGAAAGGATACACTTTAGGACAAAGCTGATGTCTTCACTAGAAAAGGGAAGAAACCTAGGATGACGTGGCCCACATCCTTTAAAAATTCTGGCCATAGAAGGAAAGAAGTATGCTTGGAGTCAAGGCTTCTTCTAGAGCAGGCAAGACCAAAAGAGGAGATAAAAGCACCAACCTGGAGGATGTGATTGGATATCATGGTATCCTGGTGGGTACCATGATATAGGCTGCTTGCTGAGCTTTGTCCCTTGGGCAGTCATCTACCAAGAGCTTGCTTTGTCCTCTTTGTCCTCAAATACAAGGAAGGGAATCATGCTAGGTTCAGTTTGGCCCTGAGGAAAAAGTCCTGATTGCTCAGCTTTGTTGCAACTCCAAGATGCTTCCCAGACATCCCTAGATCCATACCTGATGTATTTCCAGCTTGGAAGGATCTGCTACAGCTTGTGCTCTACCAATCTAGGGTTCCATTCAAGGCATCAGGGCACAAAGAGACAACTGAATATCATTTTAGTTGGGGTTTCACAGCTACATTAAGAGTTAAATAAGCTTTTGTGGGCAGGTCTGGAAACTTAATCATTTATAATGTGGTTTCTATGGGAAAATGCAATTTTGAGCTCCAAGGAACAGACTTAACAAAATGAAGCCATGTGTGATACTGGAGTGGGAAATAACAACCCTTTGTGATGAGGTCACTGGGGCCCCAGTCATTACTTTTTAATCATCATTTCCCGTTGTGTCCAGGATGGAGAGCCTCTGTTCTAATCACCTTGATTTTACTGTGTCCTTATGTGTGCCATCTTTATTTCCATCCCTCTGTTTTTACTCACACTTCTTCCTCTGCCGGCAATCTCCTTTCTTCTTGGTCTAGATAAATCTTTTTTTTTTTTTAATCCTTATCTTCTATCTTAGAATCAACACTGTGTACTGGTTCCATGACATAGGAGTGGTAAGGGCTGGGCAATGGGGGTTAAGTGACTTGCCCAGAGTTACATGGCTGGGAAGTATCTGAAGTCAGATTTGAACCCAGGACTTCCCATCTTTAGGCCTGGATCTCAATCCACTGAGCCTAGATAAATCTCATCCATCCTCTGTGGGCCATTCAATGATCCACTTCCTTCATGCAGTGAGTCCTGATCACTTCCAAATGCACCCATTCCTTCCTACTCTGAACTGTTATTTCCCATATTATAGAATTTAGTGTTTAGTAACTTGGTTGTAGTATTTTTTAATTGTTTCAGTTATGGCTTAAATGTTAGCTCCTTGAGGGCAAGGACACAGTGAAGTGTATCCTTCTGTATCTGTGGTCTCCTCCCTTCCATGGAAGCTACAATGGGGATGAATACAATAAATCAAAGCCACATTAACATCTTTCTCTCTCCTTTATTTGGGTCAATATTTTGCTGTTGAGGCAATATAGGCAGCTGTCACATATGAGGCTTCTTCAACTTCCTGGGAACCCCAGAGATAGAGATCATTCAGGAAGCTATACAGTTGACAAAAATAATTGCCATGTAGGCAGGTATTTTTACTCATTAGCATTACTTCCCAAAACTGAACCTGTCCATTCGTCTCAGCAGGTATAATAAGAACCAGCAGAGTGGCATAACTCATTGCTGGTTGTCATAGGAACTTTGAAGATAATTTAGCCTGACTTTCTTATTTTGCAGATGAAGAGGAAGGGAGGAAGAATGGAAGGAGAGAAGGAAGGAAGGAAGGAAGGAAGGAAGGAAGGAAGGAAGGAAGGAAGGAAGGAAGGAAGGAAGGAAGGAAGGAAGGAAGGAAGGAAGGAAGGAAGGAAGACAAAACAAACTACTAAATATCTACTCTGTACCAGGTATTGTGCTAAATGATTTACAAATATTATTTCAAAATGAGATCTAGAAAGGTTAAGTGCCTTGCCTTATATCACATGGGGCAGTGGGTAGCCAAGGTAGGTTTCAATCCCAAATTATCTGATCTCAACTCCAATGCTTTTTACAGAATCTCATTCCTGTCTATTCATCTATTCATGTGAGTTATCCAATGTGGTGACACTGAGTCTGTACATGTGTGACTGTTTGGTAGTATTATTGACCCCAAGGGAGACCTGCCCCTTCTTCCCTTGATGAATGAATTTCCTGTGCCATTCCCAAAATTTACTGGCTCAGGGTAGTATTGGTGAGTCATCTGTGTACTCTAGAGGACAAGGTCCTATATAGCAGGACCCCATTAGCCCAATTGTATTCATTAAAATGATCCTTGGGCCTGACCTTGTGTTAGTAGAGTCACTGGCAGGTCAGATGTTTGGACTTGTCTCAAAGATTCTTGCCAAATTCTAACCTAATTATATCCCTTATTTAATATTAGGCAGAGTTAGAGGAAGGGGACAAGTCCAGTGGCCCCACACTGTTCATCTAGTTTCTTCCACTGCAAAAAACTGACTTCTTGCCCCTAACTCATCTAGGGAAGTGGGGAAGGGATTGCAGACAATGGATGAGACCATCTAGTTCAACCTTTTGATACCAGCTGATGAAAGATGTAGCTGGAATACACCCCTAAAGATTTATTTTTCTGGACATAGCCTGTGTTCTAACAGACCTCTGGGAAGGAGGAGAATTCACAGTTTAGCAAGCTAGGGTGGTGGTGATCATCTGGATGGCACACCTGTGTTCAGGGGCTGAGGAAGAATATAGCATTTCAGATCACCCCCTTCCTGCCTGTTTTGCTGGGGAGCCAAGTGATTTGAAAGCAAACTTATTAACTTTCCATAAGCGTGTTCTCCCACTTTGGCCACACCCTGTGGTCTGTGAATCGAGTGCTCGTGGTCGTAATTAAGTTTGAGAAATTGAAGCTTGCAGCCAACAACAACAGCTTGTGACTTGTGGGTGTCAAGTGTACTAGAAAGCGGTCAGTGTAATGGTGACAGACGGGAATGGCAGATATTATAGAGCTCTCTCCAACTGAGGTGGGAAGACCAAGAAGCATTTCCGTTTTGGCTTAACCTGCCTAAAAAGAGCTCTCCAAATAGGGGTGGCTCAGGCTGGAGGGATCTGGTTTTGTAATCCCTCAGTCACACCATTATGTTTTGTTGGTAGATGCACTTACTTAGTGTAAAAATAAACTATTTCACTGTGATCTCTGCTTATGTGTGTGCTACCTGGGATGAAAGGGAAGGACCACCAAGATTTTCATTCATTCATTAGAATTTGTCTCATCCGTGTCTAGGTTGGGGATCAATTTGTTTTTGACACTCACTCTGTCCTTCTCTGTTAAACCATTCAAATCCTATAATCCACCCAGGCCTCAGAAACATTATAATGGAGAAGGAGCTGGATTTGTGGTCAGAGGACCTGGATTCAAATCCGAGTTCTTTAACTTACTACCTTTTTGATCTTAGCTAAGTCACTCCTATGGGAAACAGATTTCTCTTCTGTAAATGAGGAGTTGAAGGAGTTAGACTAATTTGTTCTCTAAGATCCCAATGCCTGGTGCATAGCACATACTTAATAAATGCTCATTTCCTTCCTTCCATACTCTGTCCACCTCTAGATCTGGGATCTCAAAATCAATTACATAAGCATCAATATGGTGGAATGGTTAGTGTACTAGACTCAGAAGCAGGAAGCCCAGATTTCAAGTTCTACTTCTGACACATTAGCCAACCTCTGTCATTGTGGCAGGTCATTTAATTCCTCTGTGACTCATATTAAAAATGGGTAATCCCTATCTCATAGATGGTTGTGTGTTTTGCAAACTTTAAAGAACTATATAAAGCCAATTATTGTTATTCCATAAAGTAAACAAGTTCTGTCCATTTTCATGAAGAGTCTTTGGGTCTGGAATGCAGGCTCTAACCTTGTAGGTGTCTAACAACAGAGTGGTTCAATCTGAATTATGGCAAAAATGGCAATGTGAAACACTCCCACCAAGTCCAGATCCACTGAGAAAATCCCCAGCATAGACTTAGAAACAAACCAACTGAAGCAATGATTTAACAAAACTACAAAGAAATAGACGTTCCTCCATTCAATCCAACACTACAGGAGAGGATGGCCAGAAACCTGTGGCCATATTAGTTGAAGGCTCTTTCTGAAGGCTGAAACCAGCAAAGGGGCCTTCAAGTCATCAAGATCTCTACCCCATTGTTGGAGTCATTCTCAATTGATGACTAGGACAAGGAAAATGAAGGGAACTTGGGTAGCCAGCAGTATGATGTGCTCCTGGATCCTCTAGGAGTACTGAACCTAGCATGATTCCCTTCCTTGTATTTGAGGACAAATAGGACAAAGCAAGCTCTTGGTAGATGACTGCCCAAGGGACAAAGCTCAGCAAGCAGCCTATATCATGGTACCCACCAGGATACCTGAAACCAACATTATCTCCGAAGTCTTGCTGGTGTCTCTTCAAGATTCCAAGCCCATTCTCCATAGGTGACTGCCAGAGAAAAGAGAGACCAAGCAGAGATAACAAAGAAGCCCATACAAAGGGGTTCACTAGGAGGCCTGAAATCAAGACAAGTCTTTTAGGACTGTATCAGACAACAAAATCAACTCCCAATTGATGGCTATGCAATGAGAAGGAGATGGAAACTAAGCCAAGACCAGCACCTATATTGGACCATCAGATGATAGAAGTAGATGCCAGGAATTGATGTAAAGGATGAGGCCTGGTCCCAGTTCTGGGGCAAATAATCTGAGAATCATCAACATAGAAATAATAACTGAATCCAAGGCTGCTATTTTACCAAGTGAAAAGTATAAAAGGAAAAGAAAAGAGGCCCCAGAACAAAGCTCCAAGGGCTTTGTTGCTCAGTTGTTTTTTAGTCATGTCCAACTTTTCATGACTCCATTTGAGGTTTCTTGGTAAAGATATTAGAGTGGTGTGTCATTTCCTTCTCCAGCTCATTTTACTGATAAAGAAACTGAGTCAAACAGAGTTTAGTGACAGCTAGTAAGTATCAGAGACCAGATTTTCATTCAAGAAGATGTCTTCTTGATTCTGAACCCCACACTCTATTCACTATACCATCTAGCTGCTCCATGGCTCAATACACATGACCAGTCAGCAAAAGAGATTGAGGAGTAGTCAGATGGGTAGGAGTAGAGCCAAAAGAGAGCTGTGTCACAAAAGCTTAGAGAAGAGAGTAGTAAGGAGAAGAGGGTGACATGTCAAAGGTTACAGAGAGATCAAGAATGATGAGAATTGAGAAAAGATCTTTGGGTTTGGTAACTTTGCTTGGACAAAGCCATTACAGTTTAAAAAATGAGGTTAGGAGAAAAACTGTAGTGAGTTTTTAAAAAGAGTGAAAGCAAAGAAAGAGGAGGCGCATTTCCTTTTCAAAGTATTTAGCCATAAAACCTAGGAGAGATTTGGGATGATAGCTAGCTGGGATGAATGGACTCAAGGAGGGTTTTTTGAGGGCAGGAAAGATGTGGATATGTTTGAAGGCAGTAGAGAAGCAGCCAGAAGACAAAGAAAGATCAATGATAAATGAGAGATTAGAGACGACAGAAAGGGTGAAGATCAAGTGGAATGAAATTTACTTTTGCATGTAGAGGGGTTAGACTTGGCAAAGAGAAGGGTGACTTCTTCATGTGAAATAGGAGTGATAGAGGAGATAGTGGCAAAAAAGTATTCGAGTGATGTGAGATGAGAAAAGGGGAGAAAAAGGAGGTCTCTACAAATAGTCTTACTTTACTCATTGAAATATGAGGCAAAATTCTCAGCTAAGAGGATGGGACAAAATGAAGTTATGAGATATTTGAGGAGTGAGGAAGATTTAGAAAAGCTGCCCTGGTTGCACAGTATAGCAAATTGATTAGGTAGGTCTAAAAGGATTGCCTTTCTGCATGAAGGGCACAGTTGAGGTGGGACAACATAAACGTGTAGTGGACCCAGTAGGGATGGTTTTATGATTTTCTTCAGTTTTGTTCATTCAGCAGTATGTGAACAGGCATGAAGGCAGTGAAATAAATAGTAGGAGTAATCCAGGGTTAAGGCTTGGCAGGTGAAGACTGAATAAGATAAAGGAGTGGGAAACTTGGGAAAGAGCTGACTTGAATTGGTTCACCTAGGGGTCAAAATAGGGAAAGGAGGGGAATGGTGATAGCCCACAAAACAACAGACTGGTCAGGGGAGGTCATCCTAAGGATGAAGAACAGAGTTTGGAGTTCCAAGGCAAAATATAAAATGAAATTACAATGAATTGTGATCAAATAAGATAATTTTCAGAGTTAATGAACATGGAAGTGGCGTGTTTGTGGGTGATGGAAAGATTAAGATTATGTGTGTTTAGCAAATGTGGGGTGGAAGAGAAGGTCATAGGAAATGAGCAACCTAAAGAACCAGGAAGTTAGGGTGGTTGAGGCAATTCAATGCTGAATTGGAGAGGAGAGAAAGACTGTTAGTCATTGAATTTATCGAAGAGAGAAGCAGTGTCCTCAAGGTCAGTAGACAATAGGTAAGGGACATTTGATTGGGTGGTAGGTATGGGTTGAGTTAACCTCAAAGGAGGAGAGGTTACTAAGTGATAGTAGAAGAGAGTTAGCTTGGAAGTGGCCATAGGATGCAAGGAATATTTTTACTCCTTTGCCTTGGCCATTGAGTTTGGGGAATAAGAGCAGGGAGGCTGTGCCATTAGAAGGGAATCAGTTCTCAATGAGAGCCAGAAGACAGGAATGGGAAAGGAAGAAGATGCATTCCAAATGGCCCAGAGGATGGGGTAGGTAGCTTTAGAGTGGGATATGAGGGTAGGGGAGAGAGTTAGGTTGAGGGAGATGGGAAAAAGGGTTTGGGCAGTGGGAGTGGGAGGTAGAGATGGAGAAAGAATTTTAATGACATCTAGGGCTTCAGAATCACTGGAATGAGGACTGAATAACCAGGTAGGAGTTTGTTAATCATCAAGAAATAAGTTCAGGTAGGTAATCAACATTACTAGGGGTTTGGCTTTAGAGCAGAGTTCTCCCAGGTCTTTAGGAAACTCAAGTGAGGAAGAATATTTTTGTCCCTGCCCTGCAGGGAGGCCAGTCCAGAGCAGGAGACCAGTGAAGGGAGCGCAGCAGAATGAGATTTCTCTCTTTCCTAGGAAGGCAAGAACAGGCCAAGCCAGAAGATAGGTAAAGGGAACAGGATGGAAAGGAATCTCTCTGAATCCCTTATAGGAAGGAAAGAGTCCCTGCAAATAGGAAGTGGCTATCCAAGGATACCAGGGCAGGATGGAATAAAGACCAGCATAGGACAGAATAAAACCTAGTTCCTAGACTCAAAGAACTTATAGCCATTCAGTTGAGAAGATGCATATGCATATGAAAAGATAATCAGTGTTACAGGCAATGAATTTCTAATGCACAAAATAGATAAATAGGAGATTTTTTCTGTAGCTCTGCAGAACATCATGATAAACCTGAAATCTCATCATCCAGACTCATTCAGTTTTTGAATACTCAATACCTTACCTCCCCCATTTGCCTACTATTGCCCTATGATTGGAGGCCTGAAGGATGGAACTCTTGCCAATGCCTTCCTTTCAATCAATCATTTCAAACATTTATTATTTCTTCTTTCATAGAGGGCTCAGAACTTCCCAGGCAGCTCTCCTTTTTCCATCAACAACTCTGAGTTCCATTCCATTTTTTTTAAAGGAACAACAAAACTTAACTTTGCTTGCATTATCTCATCAATGAATAATTTACAGTACATACATGCAGTGACACTCCACATAGGTTTTACACACATGTTCCATGGAACACCATGCCCTGAGGACATTCCCTAAACCTATTTTTGGTTTCTTTTCATTTTTGGTTTTCTTGCTGCCCATCCTTGAGGGTTATTTTTCTTTTTCTTATTTGTATCTCAAGCACCTAATAAGTGGTTTGTTGTTGTTTTTTTAATTGAGAGATCAACTTTGCTTCAATCTTAGCCTTTTTCCTCTTTGTTTCAAAGGTCTCTTCCTATCCCAGTTTTCCTCCACTCTTTTTTCTGGATTCCAGAAGAGTAGCTATAAGTGGGGAGGGAGGGTTGGTGAGAGAAGGAAAGTTTTGTGCGGCTCACCAGCAGACCAGATTAATTTTTCCCTAACATCCACAACCTTGGGGATGCCCTATTCCTGTCTCACCCCAAAGGTTGCTGATTCCTCAAATAGAATGTCCTCATTTTCTCATCCTAAAATCTTTCCATCAATCTGTTATTTTGGGCCATTGTCTATGTACTAAATTCATTATTTATACTAAGAAGAAACCTAATCAGACACCAACAATGCAGCAGGCATTATTCCAAACATCAGATGAAGTAACACCTGACAGATAAACTTTCAAGTTTCCACTGGAGTATAGATTCATAACCCAGCCCGTTCTGACCTCTCTCTAGGTCAGTCAACTAACAATACCAACATGGGAACACCCATTCCTTTTATTTGGACTGTGTCTCCTTCCAGGAGAGTCTTCTTCTGAGACCTTGTCTCGGTGGGAGGCAGCCCTGGGTTAGTGAAGGGTACATGGGCAGAGTGGAAGCTGTGCCTGGCCTTGTCAACCAGACTGGAAAGGCTTCAAGAGCAGAGCTGGGGACTGACTGCATATCTGTTACCTGTGGAGCAGTCTCCCCAAGGTCTCCCAGTGGCTGGCCACTGAATGAGGAATTCTCTTTGGGACACAGCACCTCACAAAGACCCTTCACTAAGTTCACTCTGAGATAGTCCTGACTCAGGCCAGTTCCCTGGTGGGTTAGATTCAAAGTGGGAATGAAAGGAGTCACTCCTCAGCCATTCAACAGTTCCCTGAACTACTGGAGGTGGGAACCACCCCCCAAAATTCTAATAGCATCCTAGAATTAGGCTCAGTGTTGGAATGAGATGGAGCATGCATCGGTCATCCAATAGATTCAACAAAAGGACATTTGCTCAGCCATATCTTCCTGAGTTCAAATCTGGCCTCAGACACTTAGTACTTGTGTGACCTTTGGCAAGTCACTTAGCCTTGTTTGCCTCCGTTTCCTCATCTGTCAAATGAGCTGGAGAAGGAAATGGCAAACTATTCCAGTAACTTTGCCAAGAAAACCCCAAATGGGGTCACCAAGAGTCAGAAGTGACTGAAATGATTAAGCAACAACCAAAGGTAATCCAATTAGAGAAAGAGATGAAACTAAAACCACCTGGCTTTATTCACTGCCCCATACCATCAAGTTGTTAAAGTAATCCAATTTCTAACAAAATATAGATTTTTTTTAAACAGCATTTCACTACTTTCTGTCACTCTCCTGTTCAGGATAGAGTCAGGGGAACTCAATTTAATCCCAGGTCCCCAAACGTAATCTCACACTTTCATTCTGTCAGTGACCCACAGAACACCTCTATAGTCTTATTCCTAATGGGAAGAGAAGATTTCTTTTTCTGACAGTGTTCCAGATAATCAAGCCAGATGTGTTCTTATGCTTCTTCCACTTGGAATGAGTGATCAGGGCACCATTAGACTTATAAGAGGGAAAAGAGTCTTCCCTGCTGCTGATTCCTTTTTTAAGACAGGAAAGCTGTGACAGCACAGGCTGAAATGCATTAGGATAATGACATTCCTGTTCTGTAGCTACAGAGGGAAGTGGACCTTTCTTGACCCAGTTCCAACCTTGGGAGGCCTGACTCTATTGAATATATTTAGTTGCTCTGAGCTTTGGGCAATTCAACCTTTAGAGGAGTCTCTCCCAGGGCCCCTTCTCCCCCTAAAATACCATTATTTGTTTTTTTGTTGGTTTGCACCTCAAACTTGATATAGCTTTTTTCAATTTTTTAACCACTTTCCTTCCTCTCTGGTTATGTCTTCATTACCATAAGACCTTCTGCTTGAGATGGGTCATTGAATCTGAGTATGAGAGTATGGGTGAAAAGATGGATGTAATATGGGGCAAAAATTCCACTATTTTCCCAAGTTGTCCACATTTTTTTCTACAGGTCCCAGTTTCCCTAGAAAAAGTCTAGTTGTCATGGTGATGGGGAAAGAGTCATATGCAGGGAAAAAAGGAAGAACATGAGCTCTATTGATTGTCCAAGTTGGCAGGCTTTCGCCCTGGAATGACAGCAAAGTCAGAGTCAAGTGTGTTTGTAGTCCAGTATGCATTTGTATATGGGGTTGTGTGGGTGTTTTAAAAAGTTGGCAGGTACCATGTCATGTACATCAGCACTAGAGCTGTTCTATATCCTAGTTAGTATCCCCTGATTGACTTTACAAGGCAGATAATGCACCTTTCTAAAAAAAAATTATTTATTTAGAATATTTTTTCATGGTTATATGATTCATGATCTTTCCCTCCCCTTTTCCTTCCTCCATTCCAGAGCTAACAGGCAATTCCATTGGGTTATACATGCAGAATTTTTCAAAACCTATTTCCATGTTGTTCATATTTGCAATAGAGTGATCACTCACCTTCTGACAGAGAGAAGATGAATTTATGCAGAACTTACATATTGGCTAATGCTTGGACATTGCTATGGAAATTTGTTTTGCCATACTATATAGACATGTATTGAGGGATTTGGCTATTATTATTATTATTATTATTATTATTATTATTTTAATGCATATTAATTTGCTAGTATATAATATTATCATTCTTATTATCACTAATTTTACTGGGGGGAGAAGGGCAAAGGAAAAATCAAGTTTAATTTTTAAATACTGGTTACTTAAAAAATAAAGATAATAACCTAAAAGAAGATGGGCTTTGAAGACTCAAGCTCCAAGTCCCAGAAGGCCATTCATCCAATCTGAAGTGGGGAAAAAAGTCTTCCTAAAATAAAAGTGAGTTAGTTGAGAGCTCAATTTCCAACTGCACCCTTCATTATGAGACTCCCCAAAAGTTTTATTTAGTGATTTTCTTCAGCACCAATAATTGCAATTTATGGTACTGGTTTGAGGAACTACTTGAAAGAGAACAGCTTCAAAAGGTGAGATTCAAGAACTAGAACCAAGGTAGTAGCTTTGTCCCCAAGCTGGTTTAGACCTTCATTACCTGCTACATGAACTCCTGCATTCACCTTCTAATTGCCCCCCCCACTTAATCTCTCCCCACTCTAAAGTTTTCTCTGTACAGATGCCAAAGTGTTTTTTTCTAATAACAGAAGACTGTGTCATAGCTCTTACTCAGCAAACTCCAGAGGTTTTGTAGCATACCAGGCATGTTAGCATCTTGGAAGTATGATTGATGTATTGATATTGTATTTTATGTGTTCATATGCCAAACTCATGGCCATGTTAAGTATTGATTATTGCATTTCAAATCTTCAGTCCAAAGGACAAGAGAATTCCTAAGCAGGGAGTTACCGGCCACAGGGTCCTGGCTAGCACCTTGTTGGACCACATTCCTTTCCAAGGCACATGTTGGATTAATCTCTTCCTCTTTGATTTCATGGTTGTCAATTCAACTAATTTTAAAACCTATGTCATGTCACATATTCACTAATCTCCTCCCACTTCACATTCCTAAAATCTCCAATAAAAGTTGGGGAACATGTGCGAGCCGCTCTCTTTCTCTTGCCTCTTGCCTCTTGTACCTCTTGTTCTTATATCTCTTGGTCTTGCCTATATTGCTCCTCATGTCTGCTTGGTTCTCGCAATGCTGTTGCCCCACATGCTCCCCATTAATCTTTTGGCTCACAGGCCCATGGGAAGAATTACAGAGCTCCCAGCTCCCTATATGTTCTCTTGTTTCTCATACTTTCAATTATTCCTCCTTATCTTGCTCAAGAAAGATATTAACAGAGCTCATGACTCCCCAGGTGTTTTAACTTGTTGTCTCTGTGTCTTTATTCCTGCATCTCTCCCTCTATCACCATTATCTATTCATCCATTTTCCTCTAGTCTCCATTCTCCTTCTCAGGTCACCACCCACAAGTTAGTTATATAGGAACGGCAAGTGGTTCCTATAGGTCCCCTTTTGTTTCCAGGATCAAATATAAAATTTTCTCTTGGCATTTAAAACTCTATATAACCCCCATTTTCTAGTCTTTCACATTACTACTCTCCAAGCACTCTATGGGCTAGCATCCTGGCCTGCTTGCTATTCCTCACACCTGATCATCTCCCATCTCCTTGACAACTGTCTCCCATACTTGGACTGTTTTCCTCACTTCTGTGTCTAAGAATGGGTTTCCTTCAAGACTCAGTACAAATGCTTTCTTCATCAGGCCTTTCCTGTGGGCAAAAGATATGAACAGATAATTTTTGGATGAAGAAATCAAAGCTATATATAGGTATATGAAAAATGTTCTAAATCACTAGTGATTAAAGAATTGCAACTCAAAATAACTCTCAACTCACACCTATCATATTGCTAAAATGATAAAAGGGCAAAATGACAAATATGGGAGGAGATGTTGAAAAATGGAGCCACTAATGCACTGTTTGTGGAACTGTGAACTGATCCAACCATTTTAGAGTACAGCCTGAAATTATGCTCAAAGAGCTACAAATCTATGTATAATTTTTGACCCTGCAGTACAACAATCAGGTTTATTTCTTAAGGTGATCAGAGAAAAAGGAAAGGAACCTATATATCCTAAAATATTTATATCAGCTGTTAGAATTATTTGTGGTTGGGACTCAAATATATATTAGTTAGGTGGTCACCAGGAATTTAATTTCTAAATCCTAAAATGAATTACTAAAGTAAATGGAATTTATGGTAGTTTGTTTACAATATTTACAATAGAAGGAAGATATTAAGGAGAGAGAGAGAGAGAGAGAGAGAGAGGGAGAGAGAGAGAGAGAGGGGGGGGGCAGGCTTCACACCTCCAGAAAGGTGGGGTCACAGTCAACTTTTCACTCACCAAAGATGACAATCTAAAAAAAATCTAGGTGTCTGCCTTCTGGTCACTCCTCAAGGGTCTGTCTTCCAGTCGCTCCTACGAGTCAGTGCCCAAATGAAAAATGATCTCCTTCTGGTTTTTGGTCCTCTTTTAAAAGATCTTTTTTTCTTGTGTCATCTTCCCTAAATTTCACATCTACCAATCACAGCAGACACTTTTCTCTGGGACTGCCCATTCTTTAGTTCTCACCTTCTTTGGTTAGATTTTATCTTTTTGGGTTACTTAACACCTCTTTTGGTAAATTCATCTTTTGTAGTTACTTAACACCTTTTTGTGGTTAATTCACCTTTTGTAGTTACTTAACACCTTTTTGTAGTTAAAATCTAAAAATAGATTGTAGCTTACAATTCTAGCTTCACTATAAAGGAAGAGCTAAGTATCTTCATTGTTACAATCAGGAGATAGCTAAATCCAATCTTCACAGAACTCTCTTTGTGGTGGCCAAGAACTGGAAACTGAGAGAATGCTCATCCACTGGGGAATGACTAAACAAGTTGTGGCATATGATTGTGATGGAATATTACTGTGCCATAAGAAATGATAATCAGCTTAATTTTGGAAGAAAAACATGGAAAGACCTACATGAAAGAATGAAGAGTAAAATAAGGAGAACCATGAGAAAAGCATATAAATCATGTACAGAAACAGAAATATTATTTGAAGAATAATTTGTATATGTCCACCTCCAGGAAAGAACTGATAAATAGAAATAAGTAAGACGTAGTTTTATATCTACATATATCTTTTTGTCAACTGATGCCTTCTCTAATGGGGGAAGAGAAAAAGAGGGAGTTAACTGGGTATTTCTACATAACAAACTAATTAATTAATTAAAGAAAAAAGAAGGTAGTTCTTGCACTGAGTCTTGAAGAAAACTAGGTAATTCTAAGACAAGTGGGGAGTATTTTAGGGATAAAGTACAGCTAGTGCAAATATATGGAGGTGGGAAAATGTACTGGGAAGTATAACATTACTATTTGTTATTTTAATTATAAATTTAACAAGTATCAAACCACATTAGTGAAAATCTCTAGAACAAGCCATTGCAATGGATATATAAAGGAAGAACAAACTCTTGCCCCAACCAGAAGAGCAGGATTTTAAAAGTTGTAATCAGAGGATTGGGGAATAGCTTAATATTTATAGAACCTGAAACCAACGTTTGATAAGAGAATGTACAGGGGGAAGAAAGTCCAAGATGAAGATATTTGAATGCCTTATAGAGTGTCAAGGAAGGGTGTGTGCAGGGCTGGGGAGAGAGAACTTCTCAGGAAAGGGGAAGGGCATAGACTGAAGAGTTTTGGAGTTGCCAAACACAAAGTTCATCTCTTTCACAATTTAGCCCAGGGCTGGCCTCTCCTTGAGTTCCTGGTAGGATCAGGTGTATAGAGTGTGGGTGGAGTTTCTAGAAAGGACTTTGCTAGGCCTCTGCTTAGTCAATAAAGTCACCAATTTTTTACTCATACCCATAATTAGCCAGCTGTTATGACTACCCCATTAAAAAAAAAGGTTCCCTTCTTACCTTTCTGGATATTTAAACAACTTTTTTTTTATCTTTTGGGTTTGTCCCACAATCATTTCCCTTTAGTTTTATACCCTCCATTAAACCTTTCCTTGTAACAAAAAATGAAATGGAGCCAATAACCATAGAAACCATATCTGACAATAAACAGTGAATTCCACATCCAGAGTCTCCATCTACCTTTCTAATAAAAGAGGAAAGAGGAAATTATGTTTCCTTATCAGTTCTCAGAGATCATAAATTCAGAGTTGGGAAGGAGCTTGGAGGCCATTTAATCTAATCCCTTGATTTAAGGCCTGACTGGCACTGCCTCCTGCCTCTGTATATGTAAAGTATTTTTTTAAACTTAAAAGATAAGTATGTCCTGAGGGGTACCGTCGATAGAGTCAGGGAGACTCCTCTTCATGTGTTCAAATCCAGTCTCAGACACTTACTAGCTGGGAGACCCTGGGCAAGTCACCTAACCCTGGTTGCCTCAGTTTCCTCATCTGTCAAATGAGCTGGAGAAGGAAATGGCAAACCACTCCAGTGGCTTTGCCAAGAAAACCCCAAATGGGACCACAAAGAGTCAGACATGACTGAAATGAAAAAAAAAAAATAAGTTGACAGGCATTTTAAAGTCTCATTTGGTGGAGGAGCTATGAATTGGGATCTGAGAATCATAGATTTAGAGTTGGAAGGAACCTCAGAGGCCATCTAGCCCAGCCCCCTTAAATTTTACAGTTGAAGTAACTGAGTCTATGCTGCTGGGTGTATATGTCCAAGGGACCTGAACTCCACAACAGAGGTGATGGCAACTAATGCCTCTTCCTGTCGTACCATTTTATTTCAGACTCATATGCTCATTAAAGCTAAATGAAAATTGCCACTTCCCTCTCTGGGACCCCAGAGCCTTCCCCCACTGGAAGAATCTTGAGGTTTGAGATGAGACGTGCCTCTTGGAGAAAGAAAATGTGGAAGTTCTCAGAACTAATGACTCTGGGCAAAGCTCTCTCTCGGAGCAGACTCTGTGTTCTCTTAGCTGGATCTGGCAGGGAACCCTGGCCTTCTATATTTGGGGCATCCTACACGAGCTCCCCACATGGTCCCTTTCTTTTGGAAAAGCAAACAAAAACAGACCCAGGTGGAGTTTGACCTGATTTTCCTTTGGTCCTGTGGTTCAGGCTGGAGGAGGGAACAGGCACACCTTTTCCACTTGGAGAGCTCGCCTTTGACCAGTCACTTGGAAAAGGGCATTCTTTTCATTCATTTGTAGTTTGTGGGGCTTTATTCTTCACTGCCCTGCTCTACAGCCCTTATGTAATTCCATCTCCTACTAAAGTAAGCTTTTGGGCAGACGTCATGCTCACTGAAGCCATTGCCTCCACTGGGGAAACTGGACTGGGCCCCTGCAACCAGCCACGTTTGGCTAGGTGAGCTCTTTGGAGATCTCCTCCTGCTCACTTCCAGGCCACTGCAACACTTCTAGGACATCT